>NC_133124.1:191643528-191707000 GCF_048418815.1 Hemitrygon akajei | reverse complement strand
AATCCAGCCCATGGACTCCACTGCCCAGGAATAAGTTTGAAACCCTATGAACTAAAGTCCAAGATTGAGGCAAAACCCAGCCTGGACGTCAAACCACTCCATGAGAAAAGTGGCTGCCCTTACCCAGTGAGGGCAGTCAATAACTCCAGTCACACCAATGGGGGGTTACTGAAACAGGCCCTTCGGCCGCCCTAAGTCCATACTGGCCCCCAAGCCCTGCTGTTCTGGCCAACTCCACTTCCCGGGATGGACGTCAGCTGGTGGTGAACAAAACGTGTCTGGGCAATGGTCTGCAGCCACCTGGGCACCCTTAGCAACACAGCCTGCTTCAGTGCATTTTAAACGGGGACCTTTGCAGAGTAGTGGGGTCTGGCACTGAGAACTTCCTACACTCAACTCCTCTAAATCTTTCTCCTTCCATGGGCTTAGGGTCTCCCTCCACCACCATCTGCCCCACCAGTGGGATCGTAGCTCCCTCCCCACGAGATCACCAGCCTCCTTCAGCCCCCGTGCACACCGCAACCGTGATATCATCAACACACAAGAGATCCTGCAGACACTGGAAATCCAGACTAACACACACAGAATGCCGGAGGAACACAGCAGGTCAGGCAGCGTCTATGGAAGGGGAATAAACAGGCCAAGAACTGCTGAAAATCTCGGCCCAGAACATCGACTCTGTAGATGCTGCCTGACCTGCTGAGCTGCCCCAGTATTTTGTGTGTGTTTTGCACAACACCCCGAGCATCCTGTGCCGCAGAGTTTCAGAGTAACGGCAGGTACAAGACGTGTGCCGTCCCCACCATACCTCTACCTCTCCCAGCACAGAACCGCCGGCACAAACGAGCGAGGAGAGCGGTGGGAGCCCGTCTCGACGACCCGGAGCCGTAACAGGGACAGGCGTAAAACTTTGCATTCCACGTCAACACCGCACACGGAGCAAAGACTGGTACCACAATCGTGTTAATACCACACAAGCCCTCAGGTGTATGGGACAGGAGTATTCCTGCACCCCACGTCACCCTTCCCATGTTCCTGCATCAAGGGTTGACCCAGGGATGAGGGGTTTCAGTTACCAGTCCTTTGCAGAGAGAGGGGGCTGGAGAAGATGAGAATGGGGGGGTGGGGGAGCACAGTGGTTTGCTAATAGAGCCAGTGCCTCACGAATCCAACAATCCTGGCCTCTGACGATGTTTACATGGGATTTCCACGTTCTCTTTGTGACCACGTGGGGTTTCCTCCCAGTGCTCTGGTTTCCTCCCACGTCCCAAAGCCATAGGAACCCGTGGGTTAATCGGTGGCTGTAAATTGCCCTCAGTGAGTGCATGAGTAGAGGAAGGGTTTCCCTTGTACTATCTCGGCGCACGGATGCGACGAAATTATCTGAATGGGCGGGGTGCGGAACAAAAGCTTCTCATTTGCATCTCGGTGCACGTAACGCCAACAGCATCGAGCTACAAAGGTTCAAGATTCAAGCTTCCTTATTCACACCTACATCGAAGCCGGCTGCCACGTTAACAACCTTCGCACCCGAGGGTGCGCGGCACACACACAACGCTCAGCACAACGGACCGCACAGCCCAACAACAGCAGAACAAGCCCAACTTCTGCCTCCCACCCACGCGCAGACGCAGTCCTCTAACCCCAGAACAAGCCCCACTTCTGCCTCCCGCAGACGCAGTCCTCTAACCCAGAACAAGCCCAACTTCTGCCTCCCGCCACACGCTGCCAGACGCAGTCCCTCTAACCCCCAGAACAGGCCCCACTTCTGCCTCCCGCCCATGCGCAGACGCAGTCCTCTAACCCCAGAACAGGCCCCACTTCTGCCTCCCGCCTACGCGCAGACGCAGTCCTCTAACCCCAGAACAGGCCCCACTTCTGCCTCCCGCCCATGCGCAGACGCAGTCCTCTAACCCCAGAACAGGCCCCACTTCTGCCCTCCCGCCCAGCGCGCAGACGCAGTCCTCTAACCCCAGAACAGGCCCCCACTTCTGCCTCCCGCCCACACGCGCAGACGCAGTCCCTCTAACCCCAGAACAGGCCCCACTTCTGCCTCCCGCCCCACGCGCAGCACGCAGTCCTCTAACCCCAGAACAGGCCCCACTTCTGCCTCCCGCCCACAGCGCAGACGCAGTCCTCTAACCCCAGAACAGGCCCCACTTCTGCCATCCCGCCCACCGCTCGCAGACGCAGTCCTCTAACCCCCAGAACAGGCCCCACTTCTGCCTCCCGCCCACATGCCGCAGACCGCAGTCCTCTAACCCCAGAACAGGCCCCCACTTCTGCCTCCCGCCCCACGCGCAGACGCAGTCCCTCTAACCCCAGAACAGGCCACCACTTCTGCCTCCCGCCACACGCGCAGACGCAGTCCTCTAACCCCAGAACATGCCCCACTTCTGCCTCCCAGCCTACGCGCAGACGCAGTCCTCTAACCCCAGAACAGGCCCCACTTCTGCCTCCCGCCCACGCGCAGACGCAGTCCTCTAACCCCAGAACAGGCCCCACTTCTGCCTCCCGCCCACGCGCAGACGCAGTCCTCTAACCCCAGAACAGGCCCCACTTCTGCCTCCCGCCCACGCGCAGACGCAGTCCTCTAACCCCAGAACAGGCCCCACTTCTGCCTCCCGCCCACCGCGCAGACGCAGTCCTCTAACCCCAGAACAGGCCCCACTTCTGCCTCCCGCCCACGCGCAGACGCAGTCCTCTAACCCCAGAACAGGCCCCACTTCTGCCTCCCGCCTACGCGCAGACGCAGTCCTCTAACCCCAGAACAGGCCCCACTTCTGCCTCCCGCCTACGCGCAGACGCAGTCCTCTAACCCCAGAACAGGCCCCACTTCTGCCTCCCGCCTACGCGCAGACGCAGTCCTCTAACCCCAGAACAGGCCCCACTTCTGCCTCCCGCCCACAGCGCAGACGCAGTCCTCTAACCCCAGAACAGGCCCCACTTCTGCCTCCCGCCCACGCGCAGACGCAGTCCTCTAACCCCAGAACAGGCCCCACTTCTGCCTCCCGCCCACGCGCAGACGCAGTCCTCTAACCCCAGAACAGGCCCCACTTCTGCCTCCCGCCCACGCGCAGACGCAGTCCTCTAACCCCAGAACAGGCCCCACTTCTGCCTCCCGCCCACGCGCAGACGCAGTCCTCTAACCCCAGAACAGGCCCCACTTCTGCCTCCCGCCCACGCGCAGACGCAGTCCTCTAACCCCAGAACAGGCCCCACTTCTGCCTCCCGCCCACGCGCAGACGCAGTCCTCTAACCCCAGAACAGGCCCCACTTCTGCCTCCCGCCTACGCGCAGACGCAGTCCTCTAACCCCAGAACAAGCCCCACTTCTGCCTCCCGCCTACGCGCAGACGCAGTCCTCTAACCCCAGAACAAGCCCCACTTCTGCCTCCCGCCCATGCGCAGACGCAGTCCTCTAACCCCAGAACAAGCCCCACTTCTGCCTCCCGCCTACGCGCAGACGCAGTCCTCTAACCCCCAGAACAAGCCCCACTTCTGCCTCCCGCCCATGCGCAGACGCAGTCCTCTAACCCCAGAACAAGCCCCACTTCTGCCTCCCGCCCACGCGCAGACGCAGTCCTCTAACCCCAGAACAGGCCCCACTTCTGCCTCCCGCCCATGCGCAGACGCAGTCCTCTAACCCCAGAACAAGCCCCACTTCTGCCTCCCGCCCACGCGCGCAGACGCAGTCCTCTAACCCCAGAACAGGCCCCACTTCTGCC
The DNA here is from genome assembly GCF_048418815.1 of Hemitrygon akajei. NCBI lineage: Eukaryota > Metazoa > Chordata > Chondrichthyes > Myliobatiformes > Dasyatidae > Hemitrygon > Hemitrygon akajei. The sequence continues at coordinate 191,703,273 of NC_133124.1, read as the reverse complement.
TCCCGCCCACGCGCAGACGCAGTCCTCTAACCCCAGAACAAGCCCCACTTCTGCCTCCCGCCCACGCGCAGACGCAGTCCTCTAACCCCAGAACAGGCCCCACTTCTGCCTCCCGCCCACGCGCAGACGCAGTCCTCTAACCCCAGAACAGGCCGTCACCTCGGCCTCCAGTTCACAGACACCAGCCTTCAACTCCCCCCCTCCCCCCCCACCGGCGGGCTCGCAGAGATTCACAGACCCCGGGCGCGCACTCGCTTACAAAAAAATTGGCTTCGCTTTCCAACGCATGAATATCGTGGCAAGGCAAATGCAGATAAACCCTGGATACGTGTGGCTTCCGAGAACACTAAACTTTCTAGTACCATCCAGGGCACGGCAGCCTGGTTCATGAGCTCTCGTCCACCACCCTGATGCATTCACTCCCCGCGGGCCACAGCTCGCTCGGTAGAGGTGTGGAACATCTACAGAACGTGCTGGAGATACTGACCCCCCAATACCTCCCCAACCCACACCTCCACCACCAATAAGGGCAAGGGCAGCCTGTGAAGGGGGAAAGTCACCAACTGCCGGCCCCCCCCCCCCCACCAAATCACTGGGAAATATATCAGTGGCCAATGAAAACTCCCTCTCCGGGACCCTTTTCCCCAGGGTGGCTGGGGAAGCTGGCCCTGCCAACAGCATTTGCAACCTGTAAGTGAATAAAACATTTTTTTTAAAACACGAGAGCGGGGAGCACGAGCTCTATTCACGGCCGAGAAGAGCCAGACTCACTCTGCCAGGCCGGATCACGGCTCCACGTCACACAGCAAGGATCAGAGCGCACGTAGGCCAGCAGGAGAACAAACCGAGCCCTTCGGCCTTCCGGCCAGCGATAGCTCCTGCGACGGGGACAGGGGCGTCCTTGTGGCAGAAGCTCTTCAGCGAATCAGAGCCAACGGTGACGCCGCCCCACAGGGTTCTCCCTCCCAATAGGCGAGCAAGATATAGGGGACAAGTCAGCAACAGCCAATCAGCCTGTGATGCGCGCAGCCGACAACAGTAAAGGTTGCCCAAGACTGATAAGACCATATCGATGCAAGCAGTTTCCTCAAATATTATCCAGAAGAACAAAACTTGCAACTCTCTCTCTCAGCGTACAAGAACTCCTGAGATCTCTTATGTTCGTGGTCTTCTGCCGGTGTAACCCATCCACTTCAAGGTTTGATGTGTTGTGCATTCTGCGCACCACTGTTGTCGCACGTGGTTATCTGAGCTACTGTCGCCTTCCTATCAGCTTGAACTAGTCTTGCCGTTCCCCTCTGACCTCTCACGTTGACCAGGCACTTTCACCAGCAGAGCTGCCACTCACTGGATACTTTTCTGTTTCTGTAAATTCTCGAGACTGTCGTGTGTGAAAATCCCAGGAGGTCAGCAGCTTCTGAGATACTCAAACCACCCCATCTGGCACCAACAATCATTCCACAGTCAAAGTTACTCAGATCACATTTCTTCCCCACTCTGATGTTTGGTCTGAACAACAACTGAACCTCATGTCTGCATGTTTTTATGCACTGAGTTGCTGAAACATGACTGGCCGATTAGATATTTGCATTGATGTACAGGCGTACCTAATAAAGTGGCCTTGGAGTGTATATTTGGACAGGTTGTTGCTGGTACTGATTTATTGTTTCCAAGATACAGCGAAAAGCTTTCGTTTGCATGCCACCTGCACAGACTGTTCCATAAATTAGTACAATGAGATCGGAAAGGTCAGGCAGGGTTTGAACATTCATGCCCCGTGACTGTGTGGGTTTCCTCCGGGTCTCCAGTTTCCTCCCACAGTCCAAAGAGGTACCGGTTGGTAGGTTAGCTGGTCATTGTAAATTGTCCCCCGATTAGGTAGGTTTCAATCGGGGGACTGCTTGAGGGGCCAATTCCACGCTGTACCTCAATCAACCAGATCGATCAGGACAGACTGCAGATTGAAGTGTTACGGTCACAGAGAGAGTGCAGGGCATTGCAATCCACATCAATCGCAAGGGCCACAGACAGGAAGACTGGGAGGTTGAGAGTTTGTGGATAAGAAGGGATTAGAGGGCGATGGGCCAATTTCAGGCAAATGGCTCAGGACAGCACCTTGGTCAGCACAGGTGACAGGTGACAACAGCTCACTTTGGTTCTGCAAAACTCCATGACTTATACACGTCTGGTCTTCAGCATAAGGGCCGGTCTGGTCATCTGAAACAGACCCACGGTTAGATTGGAGATGATGGGCCAAAGGGCCTGTTGGTGTGGCATATGACTCCATGGCTCACAGGACGTGGGCAACATTGGAATGCCAGCGTTTATGACCTATCCGCAATTGCCTTCAAATCACAAAAGCACTCTGGCCAGGAAAGCTCACCAGCAGCTCTACTTCCACAGGAGGCCAAAGAAATTTGCCACGCCCTCATTGACACCAGTTTTTAAATCGATGCACCCTATCCGTGGTAACTGCTCCGCACGTGACCGCTAGAAACTGCAGAGAGCTGTGGGCACAGAAACCAGCCTCCCCTCCACGGACTCTGCCTATACTTCCCCCTGCCTCAGCAAAGACCCCACCCATCCCAGACATTCTCTCTCCCCCCCCCCCCACCATCTGGCAGAAGATACACAAATCTGACAGGATGTACCACCAGGCTGAGGGGCAGCTCATATCCTGCTGCTTTAGGATAATTTAATGGTCTCCTATTACAATAAGATGGACCCTTGACCTCTCAATCTAGCTTGCTGTGACCTCGTGCTTCACTGTTTAGCTGCGCCGCACTCTCTCTGTAGCTGTTAAACTAAATCTTGCATTCTGCTGCTGTCTAAACTTGTCTGCACTGTCTAATGATTTGATCTATACAAGCAACACGCAAAACAAGTTTTTCTTCGTATCTTGGGGCATGGGTCAATAATAAAGCAATATCGGTCGATCCCAACTCACTGTGCCAGTTCAGTTAGGAGTTCCCAGGCTGCAATGGACATGGCGCCCCCTGTAGGCAGCCTGAATGTCCCCATCAAGACATTATAGAAGCTGAAGGGTTTTTATGACAACCCTGCTTACTGGCAGCTCCTGTCTTCAGCTTGGATTCCAGATTTATCTTAATTCTGCAGTCACCATGGAAGGGATCTGAACACATCTCTCATTCAATGGCTACCCCCGATATCAACACCTCCTCTATCAGGTCCAACTCATTAAACACTAGGCCCCCCCCCCCCCTTGCCTCCAACACCCTCCCCTCAGGATCTTGTTCCAGGCACTCTGCTGTGATCTCCAGGTCACCTCTGAATTGGGGGCTAATAGCAGGGGCAGCCCTCCCTGACACCTGTGAAGGTACAGGGGTGACTGGGTACATACAAGAGGGAGGAGGTGGACTAACAGGCTCCTCCTTGACTCCACTCAAATAACTCCGTCTTTAAACATGTGCAGTGGAACCTTTTCCCACTCACCCGAGAACATCTCCCTGGGCCTTTTCTTTCCACAAGAATAGGTGTCAAATTCACACACTGGGGATGCAGTTTGTGTCCACTGTCACTTCATATTATTTTACTGTGGGCTATATTCAACTTGGAGAGGTGGGGAGGGTCATTGGTCATTTTACCAGATTAACCCTCCCCCTCCCACTGCTCTTATTGCCAGTTCTGGAAAAACTCATTTGGTTTCCAGGAGCTCCTGGAGGGTGGGAATTTCACAAGCAGGCCAGGGGCTCCCTCTGGTGGCTCACATACAGATTACAACATCTAGTTTATTTAATTTATTTCCAGATGCAAGCACAGTAACAGTACCTTCTGACCTAACAAGCCCCATGCCGCCCAATTACACCCACGGGACCAATTAATTTACTAACCGGTACATCTTTGCAATGTGCAGCACCCGGAGGAAATCCATGCAGTCACAGAGAGAACATAAAAACTTAAGAGACAGCAACGTGTCATAGAACCACAGAGAATGGAAGCAGACCTTCAGCTAACTTGTCAATGCCGACTGTGTTGCCCAGCGAGTTAGTCCCAAATTCCCATACATGGCCTAACCCTCTGAACCTCTGCTATCCAAGCCTAACGGGCTTTCAAGTGCTCCTAAGTTTCTGCCTCTACCACTATTTAGACTGTAAGTCCGTAAGACATAGCAGCAGAAATAGGCAGTTCAGCCCATTGAGTCAGCTAAGCCATTTATTTTCCCTCTCAACCCCATTCCCTTGCCTTCTCCCCTCATCCTCTGACAATAATCGAGAACCTATCAGCCTCTGCTGTAAATATACTCAATGACTTGGCCTCCCCAGCCATCTGTGACAATGAATTTACCACCCTCCGGCTATATATAAAAGTAAAATCCCCTTCTTCTCTTAAAGGGACATCCTTCTATTCTGAGGCTGTGCCCACTGGTCCTGGAGTCTCCTGCTATGGGAAACATCCTCTGCAGGTCTACTCTAGCTGGGCCTTTCAATATTCTGCGGTATTTTTACCGTAGAGATACGGGCTGGAACAGGCCCTTCTGGCCCTATGAACCACACCACACAGCCTACCCTAATCACAGGACAATCCACAATGGCCAATTAACCTAACAGCAGGTACTTTTTTAGATTGTGGAGGGAAACTGGAGCACCTGGAGGAAACCCATGTGGTCACAGGGAGAACGTACAAACTTCTTACAAACTGCCTCAGAAATGAACTCTGAACTCCAACACCCCAAGCTGTAATAGCATTGTGCTAACCGCTACGCTACAGTAATTTCAATGAGATTCCCGTCATTCTTCTAAACTCCAGCGAGTACAGGCCCACAGCCATCAAACTCTCCTCACAGAGTAAGAGAAGTGTTTGATGGCTCTGGATCTCTACTCACTGGAATTCAGAAGAATGCGAGCGACCTCATTGAAACCTATCGAATGGTGAGAAGAAACTGGATGTGGAGAGGATCTTTCCTATGGTGGGAGAGTCTAAGACCAGAGGGGACAGCCTCAGAATAGAAGGGTGCCTTTTTAGCATGGAGATGAGGAGGAATTTCTTTAGCCAGAGAGTGGTGAATCTGTGGAATTTGTTGCCACAGGTAGCTGTTGAGGCCGAGTCTTTAAGGCAAAGGTTGATAGATTCTTGATTGGTCAGGGAGAAGGCAGGAGACTGGGGCTGAGAGAAACATTGGATCAGCCATGATGAAATGGCAAAGCAGACTCGATCGGCTAAATGGCCCAATTCTGCTCCTATGGTAACCCTTTGATTTCCGGGATTATTCTCATGAACCCTTTCTAATACCAATACATCCTTTCTTAGATATGGGGCCCAAACTGCTCTCGATACTACAAATGCAATCTGACCAATGTATACAAAGCAGTATACATCCTTGCTTTTATATTTTAGTTCTCTGGAAATGAATACTAACATCGTATTTGCCTTCCTTATTACCAACTCAAATTGCGAGTTAGGGAATCCTATTTTTACATCCTACTTTCTTCTTCTGGAAGCTCATTCCAAATAAGCACCCACCATTGTGTGGAGAAGTTGCCCTTGATTACCTTTTTAAATTTCTTGTCTTGGATCTTAAGTTTATACGTTGTTTTAGCATCCCTTTCTGAGGAAAAGGCTGATGTGCTTTCACCTTGCCTAAACCTCTGTTAGGCTACCCCTCAATCTCTGCGTTCCAGTCCTTGTCTACACAACCTCTCCTTGTAATTTTGTCCCCCCCAAGTCCAGGCAATATCCTGCTAAATCTTTTCTGCGCTCTTTCTGGTTTAGTAACATCTATCCTGTAACAGGGTGACCTATACGCAATACTCCAAGTGCGGCATCACCAATGTTTTTATGTAAGTGCAGCAGAACTTCCCAATTCCTAAACTCGGTGCCTTGACTCGGAAGCCAGCATGCCCGATGCCTCAGATGTGGCACTGAGGACATCAGTACTGAGCATCAGTTCTACATGAACAGTCCAAACAGGCACAGTATCGGCCCCATAATCAGCTCTCAGATAACCTTCACTTTCTTGTCTGTCTCCTAGAACCCTAGGCTTCCTTATAATGTAAAGTTTCCTTCAAAGAACTTTTGCAATGATATAATCACAGCCCTCAAAAGCTTGTGAATTCCAAAGATTCATGGCTCTCTGACAGAAATTCCTTCACATCCCCAGTTGAAAGTTCCATTATAATATCTGAAACTATATTCCTGTTTCTAGATTTTTCTATGAAAGAGACATCTTTTTATTGATTGATTGATTGATTGATTGATTGGTTGATTGAGATACAGCGCAGAAAAGTCACTTGCAGCCCTTCGAGCCACTCAACAATCCCCCGATTTAACCATAGCTAATTTACAGTGACAAATTAACCTACCAACTGGTACGTCTTCGGCCTGTGGGAGGAAACCGGAGTACCCGGAGAAAACCCACGCGGTCACGGGAAGAATGTACAAACTCCTTGAACCTGAGTCACTGGCACTATAAAGTGTTGTGCGAACTATCCCGCCCCAATGATCTTCTGATCATCACCCCATCAAGTTTTTATGTTTAATCTTTATGTTTCACTGAAATCACCCCTCATTCCCCTAAATGCCAGAGGGGTGAAAGACCCAGCTTACGCAATCATTCTCGAGTAGATGACATCATGGGGATCCACATATTAACCTTTCTCCAACAGTATCCTTCCCTAAATCAGGCCACAAAAAACATGCACTGTTCTCCAGCAATGTCACTCCTAGTCCCTGTAGAGGAGCAACGCCCCCCCCCCCCCCGCTTTCACCCTTTGCAATAACATCCAACATTTCATCAGCCTTTCCGATTATTCCACATGCTTGCAAGCTGATATCGTGTTTCACGTACAAAGATGCAGCGACCCCACCAGGACGCACTGCCGTCTTCTCATCTCGCTCCATTTGGACGATATTCCGCTTTTCTGTCCTTCATAGGGAAGTAGAAAGCCTCACAACTAATCATATCGTTCTTTATCTGCTGATGTTTCCCGTTTCAGCTGCGGCAGAACTAGCGTGTGATGATCGGACCGCTGCAGGCCTGTTCTTGCTCACAACATCCCACACACCATCAACCTACAGGCCATGACACTCAGGGACTTGGGCTAGACTATTATTCGTTTTGTGTGACTATGTTTCCTGCTATCCTAATTATACGTGCTATACGTGTTCTGTGCTGTGTGTGACTGTTGGTACCGTGTGTGACATTTTGTACCTTGGCTCCGGGGGAATGCTGTTTCTTTCAGCCATATTCATGGGCATTCACACACCAGGGTTCTGAAAGAGTTGGCTGAAGAGATTCTGGAGGCATTGGTATCACTAGATTCTGGAATGGTTCCAGAAGACTGGGAAATTGCAAATGTCACTCCACTCTTCAATAAGGGAGAGAGGCAGAAGAAGAGACTATAGGCCAGTTAGTCTGACCTCGGTGGTTGGGAAGACATTGGAGTCGATTGTCAAGGATGTGGTTTCGGGGTACTTGCAGGCACATGATAAAATAGGCCATAGTGTGCATGGTTTCCTCAATGGAAAATCTTGCCTCACAAACCTGCTGGAATTCTTTGAAGAAATAACAAGCAGGATAGACAAAGGAGAATTGGTTGATGTTGTGTACTTGGATTTTCAGAAGGCCTTTGACAAGGTACCACACATGAGGCTGCTTAACAAGTTAAGAGCCCTTGGTATTACAGGAAAGATACTAACATAGATAAAGCAATGGCTGATTGGCAGAAGGCAACGAGTGGGAATAAAGGGAGCCTTTTCAGACTGGCTGCCGATGACTAGTGGTGTTCCACAGGGGTCTGTGTTGGGACCACTTCTTTGTACGTATATGTCAATGAGTTGGATGATGGAATTGATGGATTTATTGCAAAGTTTGCTGATGGTACGAAGGTAGGTGGAGGGGCAGGTTATGTAGTTTTGAGGAAGTAGAGAGGGTACAGAAGGACTTAGACAGATTAGGAGAATGAGCCAAGAAATGGCAGATGGAATACAGTGTCCGGAAGCGTATGGTCTTTGGTAGAAGAAATAAAAGGATAGACTCCATTTTCTAAATGGAGCGAAAATTCACAAATCTGAGGCACAGAGTGACTTGGGAGTCATTGTGCTGGATTCCCTAAAGGTTGACTCGGTGGTGAGGAAGGCAAATGTGATGTTGGAGTTCTTTCAAGGGGACTAGAATATAAAAGCAAGAATGTAATGGTGGGGATTTATAAAGCAATGGTGCGGCCTCACTTGGAGTATTGTAAGCATTTTTGGGCCCCTTATTGTAGAAAGGAAGTGCTGACATTGGAGAGTGTTCAAAGGAGATTCGCGAATGATTCCAGGATTGAATGGCTTGTCATAATGTGTTTGATGGTTCTGTGTCAAAAACTTACCTCTGACGTCCCCCTATACTTTCTTCCAATTAGATTAAAATTATGCTCCTCCCCCACATATAACCTCTAGTAAGTCACCTCTCATCCTCCTTCACTCCAAAGAGAAAAGCCCCAGCTCACTCAAAACTATCCTCATACGACCTACTCTCCAATCCAGGCAGCATCTTGGTAAATCCCCTCTGCACCCTCTCTAAAGCTCCCACAACCTTCTGAAAATGAGGGGACCAGAACTGAACACAATATTTCAATCAGGGTTTTAATAGAGCTGCAACATTACCTCACGATTTTGATCTCAGCTTCCCTCCCCCCCCCCCCCCCCCCGCCTAATGAAGGCCAACACAGTAAAGGTCTTCCAAAGCACAGCAATTCCCAGGGATCTATGGACATGGATCCCAAGATCCCTCTGTTCACCCACAGCTGGGAAAATGGGTAAAGATATCAAACTGTAATTTAACTGTGGAGAAGAGCGAAGTGACACATTTTGGGAATAGCAGGGCCTTGGAAGGTGTTGCGAACTGGAGGGGTGTAGGCACACAGTTCCCTGAAAGTAGAGACATAGTTAAACCAGACATTGAATAAGACACGTGACACTCTTGTCTTCATTGATCAGGGCACAGCCGTGAAGGACGCTGGTAAGACCACACTTGGAGTACTGAACGTCTTTCCGGTTGCCATGCTATAGATACGACCTGATTCAGCTGAGCTGGAAAGGGTGCAGAAGGGATTGACAAGGATGTTGCTAGAATTGGGGGCCATTGGTATTGAGATAGGCTGAATAAGCGCGGACTGTTTTCCCTGTAGGAAAGAAGGCTGAGAAGTGACCTTCGAGGTTTATAAATTCAGGTGTGTAAATAAGATAAATATTCATAGTTTTTTTTCTCTACGTTGGGGAGTCTAAAACAAGGCAGCATGAGTTTAAGTTGAGAGGGGAATTTCTGAGGGGAAACAGAGGATGGCATGTATATAGAATGAGCTGCCAGAGATGGGTACAATAATACCGATTAAAAGATATTTGGATAGTTTCATGGATAGGAAAGTTTTAGAAAGGGTTCCAGCCTTTTTTGTGTCATGGACCCCTACCATTAACCAAGGGGTCTGTGGACCCCAGACTGGGAACCCCTAACTTTAGACCATAAGATGCAGGAGCAGAAGTAGGCCATTCAGCCCATCGAGTCTGCTCTGCCATTCAATCATGGGGTGATCCAATTCTTCCAGTCATCCCCACTCCCCTGCCTTCACATCATAACCCTTTGATGCCCTGGCTAATCAAGAACCTATCTATCTCTGAGGGACATGGGCCTAGCAAATGGGACCAGCTCAGATAAGCACCTTGACTGGCCTGGATGGATTGGGCCCAATGTTACCGACTCTGCATCTAACCTACCAATACGCCTGTACAGATTTGTTATGTTCTCCTCACAGCGTGCTTTCCCACCTACCTTGTATGGTCAGTGGATTTCGCTGTGAAAAACCGTTCCCGTCATCTAAATCACTAATATTGATCCTGAACAGCTGAGCACATCACCCAGTATGGTTCACCAACGTTAAGATGATATATTTATCCCAACTCACAGTTTTCTGTGATTGTGCCAATCTTCTATCCTGCTGAAATAGAATAAAAGACCATAAAGGTATAGGAGCTGCATTAGGGCCATTCAGTCATAGCTAGTTTATTTTCATTCTCAACCCCATTTTCCTGCCTTCTCCACGTAATCTTTGATGCCTTTACTAACCAAGGAACTACTAGCCTTTGCTTTAATTATACCCAATGGCTGTGGCAACAAATTCCACACCCTCACCATCCCCTGGCTAAAGAAATTCTTCCTCCTCTCTATTCTGAGGCTGCGCCCTCTGGTCCTAGACTATAGTAAACCCCCTCCATATCCACTGTATCTAAGCCTTTTAACATTCGATAGATTTCAATGCCATTCCCCCTCCCCCAACTCTTCTAAACACCAACAAGTACAGGCCCAGAGCTATCAAACGCACCACATACGTTAACCCTTTCGTTCCCAGATTCATTCTCATAAACCTGCTCTGGACCCTCTTCAATGCCAGCACATCCTTTCTTAGGTAAGAGGTCCAACACAGCTCACAATCTCCAAACGCAGCCTGACCAATACCTCATAAAGCCTCAGCTTTACACCCTCGCTTCCATACAGTACTCCACTCCGATGGCAGAAGGAAATAAGGTTCTGAAAGCTATACACAGTCAGAATCCTTTTCACATAGTAGGGGTATTAAAAACATGAGGAACTAGGGTTAAGGTGAGAGGAAGGAGTTTTAAAGGGGGTCTGAGGGGCAAATTTGTTTTACTCAGAGAGTGGTTGATATCTGGAACGCACTGCCAGAGCTGCTAGTGGGATGAAGATATGATGTTAGGCCTAAGAAGCATTTAAGACAAACACTTGAATAGGCAAAGCATAGAAGGATATGACACTAATATGGGCAAATGGTATTAGTGCAGATATGCAAAGGGGTAAGCATGAACATGATAGGCTGAAGGGCCTGTTTCTGTGCTGTACAACTCTGTGACTCTATCCCATGAGCTCTTCACTTCTGCAGTAATCCCTCGTGAATCCCCTTTATGGGTGTATTAGAGACATCGACATTTGGAGCAGTTTAGCAGGCCCCTCAGCCTCCGTGTTGACCAAGATGTCATATAGAGTACTGGGATCTCCCATCTGCCTGTGCTTGGCACTCAAACCTTTTCTATCCACTCTAGAAGTCCCCTTTCTCACTCCAATGTTATATCCTTAAAGATCGCTGTGAATTTTTTTTTCAGAAAACCACGCTGTGTTTGTTTTCTGAGTTATTAAACTTCCTGTTGTTATTCCCTTAATAATGGATTCCAATAATTCCTCATGCAGATATTAGGCTAAGTTACCTACAATTTCCTGCTTTACTGTCCCACAAGAATACAAAGCCTTCTCCAGAACGTCAGGAATTTCAATTGTGACTATGCAATGCATCTACTCTCTTCCTTAAAATTCTCTATACAGGCCATCTGGACAAGGAGAACAGTCAGCCTCCAGTCCCGATAGTTTGTCTGGAATCTCTCTGTAGTTAGGCCTCAGCTATGGAGAGAGGAAACAGGCTGGGTGCGATATGTAATACAGTCATAAATTTAGTCAGCTCCATCTTGGGTACTGGCCTACAAAAGCACCCAGGACATCTTGAAGATGTCTCAGAAAGTCCATTATTAAGGACACCCAGCACCCAGGGCAAGCCCTTTTCTCACTGTTACCATCAGGGAGGAGATACAGAAGCCTGAAGGCACACACTCAGCGATTCAGGAACAGCTTCTTCCTGTTTGCCATCCGATTCCTAAATGGACATTGAACCCTTGAACACCAGCTCACTTTTTAAATATATATTACTGTGTTTTTGCGCGATTTTTAATCTATTCAATATATGTACACTGTAATTAATTAATTCTATATTATGTATTGCATTGAACTGCTGCTTTGAAGTTAACACATTTCAGGACACATGTCAGGGATAACAAGCCTGATTCTCGTTCTGATTCTGCTCCCTCTCTGCAGGTCGCAATGTTATGCGGCAGAAGGTTAGAAGGTGGGGGGGGGCCCCCATTACATTCTCAGCAGCCAAATAATGCTTCAACAGTCGTTGCCAGGGTTGTGCGTCTCCAGAAGGGAAGGTTATCTGAGGAAATGGGACCCACGAGGCAGCTTCAGGAGAGGGGATAGCATGCAAAGATGCTGGGGGTTAAACACTGTGCATCCTTACATCTTCTCTGGTACAGGTACTGGAATTGGTTTATTATAGAACTGGTCACACGTACCACTCAACAGTGCATAGCTTGTCTTGCATGCCATTCACCCAGATCATTACACAGTGCATGAGGTAGAACGTGGGGTCTTTATGCTTAGTGCTTTACTGTGGCAGTGACATTAGAGAGGGGGCTGGTTTCCGAGATGTCCCCACAACTCTCTGCAGTTTCTTGCGGTCGTGTTCTGAGCAGTTGCCATACCAGCCGCGATGAACCACTAAACACCAGTAAGGGTCAACAGGGATAGGCGCGATTTATTGAACCCCCTGGATAAACAGAGGTGTTGGTGATGGTGTCCACTTGGCTGGAGCAGGACCGGCTGTGGATGGTATTCACACCCATGAACTCGAAGCTCTCAACCCTCCGGGGAGGAGGTTGCAGCCCCTCTGGAGGGGGAGTGCAAGAGCTTCCTCAAAGCTGCCAGTCTCACTGCACCCTACAAACCCGTAACTACAAAGCTCTGAGTATCTCCACAGGGATGAAGAGTTGGGGCTCCTCCTTCTGAGGCAGCAGGCTGTGGGGTCAGAAAATCATGGCAAAATCCCTGGCTCTGGGGTCGGAGAGATGTCCTCTTCGAAGGGTAAATGGGAGGCGGGCATTCCTCGATGCCCAGGTGCCAGTGGTTATGGGGGTTAGTGCAGTAAGGAAAGACCGAGACAAATGAATGCTGCAGCAAGCACAAGGGGCTGAATGGCCTGTTCTTGCTTCCAAGATCTTCATCGCTCAAGTCTGTTCCATCATTCCCCAAGATCTTGGAGGATTGTAGTTTATCTCAGTCACCTGCCTCACCAAACTCTGCCAGGGGCATTATAATATTTTCAATGGACTTCCAAGCATTCCAAGGGAGGAATTCTAAACACGTGATTCTGCGGAAGCTGGAAAACTTGCGCAACGCATACAAAATGCTGGATGAACTCAGCAAGTCAGGCAGCATCTACGGAGGGAAATAAACAGTCATTTTTGGCCGCGACTCTTCTCCAGTCCACAGATGCTGCCTGAATTGCTGAGTTTTTTAAAATTTATTTATTGAGATAGCCACACCACCCAGCAACCCCGGAATTCACCCTAGTTTAATCACAGGACAACTTACAATGACCAACTCACCTACCAACCGGTACATCTTTGGACTGTGGGAGGAAACCCACACAGTCACAGGGACAAGCACTCTACAGCCAGCACTGGGAATTGATGCCAGGTCGCCTGTACTGTAAAATGTTATGCTGTTCACTGTGCTACTGTGTTACCTCTGGATGTCTTCTCCGTGGATTGTCACCTTGTCGTGGTGGAGAAGCTTGTGTGGTCCTGAGATCCAGAGAGCGATGCCGTCTGGAGCTATGCTCCTGGTAGGGTCACCCCTGGTGGTAAGGTCGAGGGTGAGGTCCCTGACAAAGAACAATCCAACCAAGACCTCAACGGTCGAAGTTACTTCGAACTGAACGGCTGTGAAGGCGGATGAAGGCTGCAACAAATCCATCAGCTCCAATCGTCGTGGTTTCCATGCCATTGGAATCAGTTGGTTGATTTGTGAAGTATTGTGTGCTTCTTGGAGTGCAACATCAAGTACACATTAAACAAATACACGCACAGGCGTCTTCGCTCTGTGGAAACGGAATGAAGACCATCACCCTCGACCTCGAGGGATAGCCACGATGACGATGACCTCTGGATTTCCTCTGGCACTTTGTGAGGGCATTCTAAATTCCCAGTGCATAGACATCAGCCATGCAAACTCTGGCACCAATTTTATAAATATGCAGAGAAATATAAGGCGGGGCATTTCGAGAAATATGACAGACAAGAGAATATTGAGTAACTGGGAGAACATCAGGACGTGTGGCAGGGCACGTGTGGAACATGTCAGCCAGAACCTTGAAGGTAGCAGCTTAGGTGGTGAAGAAAGATGATTTCCATTGCATAGAATATGAGAGCAAGGAGGTTACGCTAGAACAGTGCGTGAGGCACATTACTATACAGCTTATGGGACCTTTGGCATTGCATTGGATTTACAGGAGCACTGCCAGGAATGGAAACCTGTAACCGTGAGGAAAGCTCAGACAGGTAGGGGATGTTACTTACGTGACAGAGGAAGGTGAGGGGAAAGTTAGTTAAGTTTATAAGATTCTGAAGGACCTGTACCGTATCAGAGGGAACTGTAGTCTGGATGAGAGCTTTAGCCAGAGGGTGGTGAATCTGTGGAATTCATTGCCACAGACGGCTCTGGAAGCCAAGTCATTGGGTATATTTAAAGTGGAGGTTGATAGGTTCCTAATTAGTAAGGTTGTAAAGTTTACAGGGAACAGGCAGGAGAATAGGTTGAGAGGGAGAAGTCAGCCATGATGGAATGGCGGAGAAGACTTGTGGGGCCAAATGGCTTAATACTGCTCCTATGTCTGTTGGTCTTATGGCCGATACTGAGACTTAAAGTAATTTTGGAAAGACTAGAGGGCAGATGATGAAATATTTTTTCTCCCCGACGGTGATGGGTTCTGGAACGCACTGTCTGAAAAGGTGGCGACCTGCAGGGTTACAGACCCTGTTCAGGAATGTGGGATTAGGCTGGAGAGGGCCACAATGGGCAGAACGCTCTCCTTCTGCAATGTATGCCATCTCTGATTGCTCTGAGCTCCAGAATAAATTGTCCTTCACCTTCTCCACCCTTGCAGTTTCCTTTACTCAGTCTAAGCTTACTGGGTTGACATTTGATCTTCTGAAGGCTGTACAAGGCTCCTCTGCACAATCTGTCTTCAAACCCCAGCATCATCCTGATGTAACTGCAGCGCCCTCTCCCTTCCAACAGAGAGCACGCAGCCTCCATACGCGGCTCCGGGTGTCACTCCACAAGTAGATTAGTCCTAGATGCTCTCTCTTTCCCTCCTACAGCACCTGCTCAGGAAGAATGAGACAATGCTCAGGCCTTAACCGGAGTCACAGAGTCACAGGGAGATACAACAAGGAACAGGCCCTTCGGCCCATCAACTCCACACCAGCATTCACCAAACATTGACACTGACCATTGAAATTCATCCTTATTTCTATCCTCCTCACATTCTCATCCTACCCCCAGGCTCAAACCCCTCACCCGCACACCAGAGGCAACTTACAGCATCCAACTAACACAGCAACTTGTATATCTATGGGATGTGTGAGAAATCCAGAGCACCTGGGGAAGAAATTGATGGGGTCATACAGAGAACGTGCATACTCCACACAGAGAGAGCCCAAAGTAAGGACTGAACCCAGGTCTCTGGCTCTGTGAGGGAGCAGCACTGCAAGCTGTGTCACCATTAAGAGTCAAGCAGTATTCAGATTACAGCCACACCCCTGACATTACCATCCTCCATTTCCTTATCATAAGATCTTGGGTGTCACCACTGACCCAGCAATCAACTTGGCGGGCCACATGGATACCATGGCAACGAGCGCATGCCAGAGATTGGGCATCCTGGGTCAGGTGACCCAGTTCCTGGCACCCTAAAGCATTTCCACCATCTCCAAGGCACACATCAGGAGTATGATGGGACATTCACTGCTCACCCAGGGTGGTTACAGCTCCAACAGTACTCAACGGAGATTAAAGAAGATCTTAAAGATTAGCTAAGTTTGTCACACGTACATCAAAACAAATGCGCCACAAACAAGAAAAAGTCTGCTGATGCTAGAAATCAGAGTCCCACACACAAAACGCTGGAGGAACTCAGCAGGCCGGGCAGCATCCATGGAAAAGAGTAAACAGTCGACGCTGTGGGCCGAGATCCTTCATCAGGGCTGACAAGGGAGGGGGAAGGAGTCAGAGTAAGAAGGTGGCAGGAGGGGAGGAAGAAGTACAAGGTGGCAAGTGATAGGTGAAACCAGGAGAGGGGGACGGAGCGAAGTGAAGAGCTCAGAAGTTGAGTGGTGAAAGAGATAAAGGGATGGAGAAGGGGGAATTTGGTCGGGGAGGACAGAAGGCCATGGGAGAAAGGGAACGGGGAGGTGATGGGCAGGTAAGAAGACAAGAAGTGAGAGGGAAAATGGGAAAGGAGAATAGTGAAGGAGAAGAGGTGGTGAAATTTACCGCAAGTTCAAGATGTTCATGCCAACAGGTTGGAAGATACCCAGATGGAACATAAGTTGTTGTCAAATCAAATCAGGACAGTATGTGCTGGAGGCAGCCCGCAAGTGTTGCCACACTTCCAGCACCAGCATAGCCTGTCCTCAGCTTACTAACCCTAACCGGTATGACTTTGGAATGTGCGAGGAGTAGGGCACCAGAGGAAAGCCATGTGGTCATGGGGAGGACATATCAGCAGCAGGAATCGAACCCCAATCGGTGATTGTTGTAAAGCGATTGCACTGGGTTTGGGACTGGCCCTTCCCACTGTTGCTGCCCTCCAGTGTCTACTCGGAAAATAAGCTGGATCGCATTCATCTGCGGTGGCATTATAGATATGAGGAACTGCTACAGGTTTGTCCTGCGGAAACATGGCTCCAGGCCAACATCCAGGTACTAGCAATCCACAGGCCATGTCACTGAGGGACTAGAGCTATATTAATATTTTGTAATATTATTTTTGTAACAGCTTATCTGCTAACATAATTATGTGTGCTCTATATGCTGTGTGTAACTAATGTCTCTCTGTTTTGCATCTTGGCCCCAGAGGAACGCCGTTTCATTTGGCCGTCTTCCTGTATGCGATTGAATGGCAATTAAATTTGAACCTGAACTGACTGCTACACTACTATGCATAGCCACATCTAAGAACAAACCAGCCCATTTCATCAGCTGCTCATTCATTCCCTCACCACTGCTTCACAGTGACAGACTCGTGTACCAACCTCAAACTGCATCATCACTCGGACTATTTCAGCAGCAACTCCCACGTTTACAACCTCCGCTACCTCGCCTGCCTGCTCCTTTCCAACTTGCGCACTCCTGACTTGTAGATCTACCAGCACTGATTTCTCTAGGACAGACAACAAGTACCGGCCCTGACACAAAAGGTTCTGCAGATGACAGAAGCCTTGAGCAGTGCATGCAAAACGCTGGAGGAACCCAGCTGGTCAGGCAGCGTCTATGGTGGGAAATGAACAGTCGCGCTTCAGGAGCCCTGGTGGTTCTTGGCCTGAAAAGTTGACTGATGAGTCCCCACCATAGATGCTGCTTAACCTGCTGAGTTCTCCTACCATTTTGTGTGTGTTGATCAATAAATGCTGGAAATGGAGATGATTTTCATAGAACAAATATTAATAAGAAATAAAATAGTAAAATACACAAATAAACCTCCAATATTAACAGTCATTTCCACACTATTTGTCCCTGCACGTGCAGCTCCACAGAAACTGAAGGTGACCAACTCACAGCCAAGGGTACATTACTGCACAGAGCGACAGGAATAAATTGGAAATCTTGCTGTAAACCTGGCCACCCTGGCAGACAACACAGCTTCTTCATTCAAGGTCAGCAGGGATAAGCCAAGTAATTATAGACCAGTCAGTCTAACCTCAGCGGTAGAGAATTTATTGGAAAAGTTCTAAGGGACAGGATTAATTTACACCTGGAAAGGTAGAGATTGATCGGGGACAGTCAGCACAGATTTATTAGCAGGAGATCTCAACTAACTTAATTGGGTTTTCTGAAGTGGTAACTAAATTACTGATGAGGACAGTGTGGTTGATGCAGTCAACATGACCTTCAGTAGGGCCTTTGACAAGGACCCATCATGGAAGACTGGTCCAAAATACAAGAGCCCATGGGATCCGAGACATATTGACAGATTGGACCCTGAATTGGTCTGGTGGGAGAGCCTAATGAGATATTGAACATAAAACATAAAACAGTTTAAACCAGTTCAAGCCCTTCAGTCCTTCAATGTTGTGGCAATCGTTTATCCTAATGCACAACCAATCCATCCCTTACCTCTTATACAGCTTATAACCATCCATTTTATTTCATCAATGTTCCGAAGTGTCTTAAATGTCACTAACGTAACATCCGCTCCCATCGTCTCCAGCAATGCATTCCAGACACTTATCACACTGTGTAGAAAACCTGCTTCTGATATCTCCCCTAAACCTTTCTCCAACCATCTTATAAGAACATCCTTTGATATTAGGCATTGTTGCCCTGGGGAAAAGGTGCAGGCTGTCCACTCTATCTATGCCTCTTATCAAGTTGCTTCTTGTCCTCATTTTCTACAAAGAGAAAAGCCCTTGTTTTCAAAAGAAAAGCTCTTGTGATAGGCAGCTCGTGACCAGACGTGTACCACAGGGATCGTGCTGGGTCTCCTGGTCCTTGTTACATATATTAACAAGTTTATATGACAAGATAATAGTTAGTAAGTTTGCAGATGACATGAACACTAGGGGAGTTGAGGATAGTCTCAGGCCACAGACCTGGTATATTGGGCAGAGCAATGGTAGAAAGAATTTTGCCCTTAAGGAGTGTGGTGATGCTCTTGGGGGGAGGGGGGGGTCGAACAACAGGACACGAACCACGATAGGGGCCTGGGGAGAAAAGGACCTTGCTATACAAGGATTCCTGAAGTTCATGGGGAAGGCCTATGGGATGCTTGCCTTCACTAGCTAGGGCACAAAAAAATAAGCACAGGGTTGCATGGCACAGCTTTATCAAAGTTTGGTTAGACTAGTTGGAATAGTATGTGCACCACACAGGAGAGAGGGCGGAGGGGATCCATCAGGAGCTGCCTGATAATGAGCATTTCGGCCGCCAGGACTGGACTGAGTGCGTCCGTTTTCCCTGCCTCAGACAAGGTGGATGGACGGCCTGACAGGAGTGTACAGAATTCTGAGAGGCCTCCTCTGTTGGTCAGGGTCGACCATGGATGCTGTGTCCTAGCTATCTACCCGTGCACAAGAAAGTTCACAAGCCAGGGCGGTACGATACAGAGAGTAAGATGTCGCCCATGCACCAGGCTCGCCCGTTCCACACAGCCGATCAATCCAAAGGAACAGCACCGACGGTGTTGCAGGATTTGCCAGTCGGCATTGAACAACACAGGACTGCCTTAGGGACTCGAATTCCTTGGGATTTACCCCCAAAGCCTTCCCCATGCGAGGGTAGAGCCACAGAGCAGTGAAGCTTTGAGATCAGAGTTCTCTTCTCCTACATAAGCTGCTAACCATGGCTGACGAGCTCCATCTGCTCACAGCGCCTGGTTTTAAGGCGTCAGTAACCAGCCTTTGCCCTTCTCCTGTCAGTAGAAACAATTCCACCTGACTTAGTAGCTAAGCCACACAGGAAGACCAGGACCTAGACCTGGTTGTCAGAAGCCAATTGAGACACACACCATTGGGAGCATTTAATAAGTAGTGGGATCTCATCCCTACTACCCGCCCTCTGGCGATAACAACCGTAAGAAACCACAAAACTCTGAAGAGTATGGATAGGGTAGATCATAGGAAACTTTCCCCAGGGTAGCAGAGTCTATTATCGGAGGTTTACGGTGAGGAGTGAGATGTTTAGAGGGGATCTGAAGAAGAATCTTTTCATCCTGTAGTTGGAATCTGGAAGACCCTGCCTGAAAGAGTGGTAGAGGCAGAGGCTTCCACAATATTTAATCACTGTTAGACAAGCCCTTGAAATACCAAGGCACAGAACAATATGAAACATGTGTCTGTTAATGAGATTAGTATCACAGGTACTTCACGGTCAGCAGAGACATGGCGGGATGAACAGCCTTTTTTCCTGAGATGGCTAAGATTCCAAAATTCCAGTCCTTTGGAGGCAAGCTAACACAAGTATAAAGAACCCACTCACCCCAGACTTCTCCCCTCTCCCAGCAGGCAAAAGGTTAAAAAGCTTAAAAACATCTAGCACCAGGCTGAAGGACAGCTTCTATCCCACCTTACCAGAGTTCTGAACAGACTTCTTGCACAATAAGGTAGACTCTTGGCCTCAAAATCTGCCTCATCTTGTTCTTTATCATTTACCCGCATGTAGCTTTTCAGTAGTTTCTGCATTGTTATGGTTTTACCTGATACACTGTGCAATGATTTGACCTCTATAAACAGTACGCAAGACAAGCTCCGCACTGGATCTGGATACACGTGACAACAAACACAAGAGCTCCTGCAGATGCTGGAAATCGAGGGCAGCACACACAAAATGCTGGAGGAACTCAGCAGGTCAGACAGCAACCAGAGAGGAACAAACAGCCAATGTCTCAGGCCAAGTCCCTTCATTAGGACCTGTGACAATCATTAACCAACACCGATAACAAGCTGACCAAATTAACCTTAGCCCAGTCATCTCAGAACGTAAAAGACCACACAGACCCCTGACTACATCTCTACTAACTCAGGGCAACAAACACAAAATGCTAGAGCAACTCAAGAGCTCAAAGTAAATTTATTTTTAAAGTATATATATGTCACCAAATCCAACCTTGAGATTTGTTTTCTTGCAGACGTACTCAGTAAATCCAAGAAACACAATAGAATCAGTGAAGGACCACACCCAAATGGACGGACAAACAACCAACGTGCAAGACAACAAACTGTGCAGATACAAAAGTAATCAACAAATAAGCAATAAATATCAAGAACATGAGCTAAATAGCCTTTGGAAGTGAGTCCCTCGGTTGTGGGAATAATTCAGTGATGGGCAAGAGATGTTGAGTGAAGTTACACCTAATGGTTCAAGAGCCTGATGGTTAAAGGGTAACAACAGCTCCTGAATTTGGTGAGGTAGGTCCTGAGGCTCCTGATGCCATCAGCGAGAAGAGAGCTCGGCCTAGGTGGTGGGGTCCTTGATGATGGAAGCTGCTTTCCAGCAACATCACTCCGTGTGGACGTGCTTAATGATGGGGAGGCTTTACCCATAATGGTCTGGGCTGGGTACACTACCTTATCTGTTATTCCATTCAAAGGTATTCTTGTTTCCATGCAAGAGTGTAAAGCAACCAGTTGATATACTCTACGCTACACATCCAGAGAAGTTTGTCAAAGTTCTAGATGTCATGGCAAATCTATGCAAACTTCTAAGGAAGAAGAGGTGCTGCTGTGCTTTCTTCGTAATTTCATTTAAGTACTGACCCCAGGACAGATCCTCTGAAAATAACAACACCAAGGAACTTAAAGTTGCTGACCCTCTCCAGCTCTGATCCCCCGATGAGAAGTTGCCCATGGGCCCCCAGTTTCCTCCTCCTGAAGTCAATAACTAGCTCCTTGGTTTTGCTGATATTAAACGAGAGGTTGCTGTGTGTCGCCACTCAGCCAGATTCTTAAACTCCCTCCTACATGCTGACTTACCAGTGCCTTTGATTCAGCCAACGAGAGTGATGTTTTCAGCAAACTGAACTATGGCACGGAGTTGTCATCAGTATAAAGTGAGCAGAGCACGGGTGCACCTGTGCTGATGGAGATCGTGGAGGAGATGTTGTTTGCAACCCAAAGTTACTTGGGCTGCAAGTGAGGAAATGAAGAATCCAATTTCACCAATGGGTATTGAGCAGCAATTCTTCCGTGCACAAGGACATGCAATGTCTCCTGGTACAATACAAATAGGTATTGATTCAGCAGGTATCTATGGAGAGGAATAAACAGTTGCTGTTTCGGGCCAAGACCCCCTCATCAGGATGGCAAAGAAAGACCGAGAAAAAGAAGGTAAGGAGAGGGGAAGTACCCATGAAGGTTAGGTGTGCAAGAATCAAAATAGTATTTTAAATGTGATATCCTCAGTAGTTTCCCATTGCTGCCTTTAACAATACCAGACCTCCAGGAGAGGACAGAGCTGTGTGGAAAACTTCCTGAAGACAATTATCTCGGTAATTATAATAACGAGGACAGAGACATGTTACAAAGGATGAACAACTCTGATGGGCAGAAGGGTGCAGAGTTGCCCATGCCCCCCCCCCCTTTTGGAGAATCGCAAACAGGTACTATTTCGACGCTGCTAACGAGAGAGTAAGAGAGACAAAAGAAAACATGCCAGGACATCTGTTACTGATAACAGCCTGAGAGAGAGTTACGTTTATCCACCATGTTATGACTCCCGAAAGACTTATGGCTGCGGAGAGGGCTGTTTACGTGGTACCATCCTGCTCATTAAATTCCTCAGTGGACAGCCAGAGTGGGCTGGTTTGATGGGTTAAGTCATTCAAACCTGATTGACACCTGAGACCCCATGAGTGGGGATAAAAGTGAGGTCTGGGGTGACACCCCTCAGACGCACCAGGAGACACACTAGTGAGCATCAGAAACCCACGAGAAAGTGTGGGGCATCGGGGACCGAACGAAGGATCGGTCAATTTCACTCACGGTGTTTATAGCAAGGCCGGTGGGGGCTTGTGTGTGTGTCCACCCTTGCCTGGGTGACGAGTCCACCACGGAAGAACGGTCTAGCTAAAGGACAGAGGGGTCATACGTGAATGGCCACAACAATACATCGACGGATCAAGATCGTAAAGGAAGGTTTGCAAGACAATAGCTGTCACTGTTTGATCGCTCTCTCTCTCTCTCTCTCCAACAATTACAACACATCGACCAACAACTACCTCAGCCTGTATGAACTGAACTGAACTTTATACCTTCCCATGACAATTCATTATCCCCTAGACAACGATAGAGCTTGTTTATTATTGATTATTATTATACCTACACTTTTAGGTTTAGTATTGCTAACATGTATTATCTGTATATTTGCATTGTTGATATTGATTTGTATATTTTACTAATAAACACTGTTTTGAAAATAGTACCAGCCTCCAACGGATACTTCTATCTTTGCTGGTAAGACACCCAGTTACGGGGTACGTAACAGACACAACAGCAGTAGAAAGGAAATCCAGACTGGTAGTACAGGAGGGCATAGGTAGACTTCAAAGATTGGGAACGGAAGGCGAATTGAGATGGGTGGCCTCCAGGAGATCCTGCCTTTTGAGGAGAAGGTAGATCAACTATTCTGAATCAGGGCAGAATGAGGACCCAAGTAGCCACTCTTGTTTCCTTGGGCTCTTCTGGAGAATGGACATTCGAGATGGCACTAAGATCCTTTCCTCAGGAAGACACGGAGCTCCTGTGTAAGGCACTGGAGCTACACACAACGTCACAACCTATCTCACCACCCTCCCCACGTACCATCTGTAGCAGAGTCTGGACGCTCAGTACAACCCTGCACACCCAGTAGTGGACACCGTGGTCATTGTGCATCCACAATGAGTTGAACCGACTGTGAGATGTTCTGGGACACCAGCTGGGACGGTGAGGGGCAGCTGAGTGAGCTCATGGCTGTACCTGAGGGAGCGGCTCTCAGCAGCGACCGAGCAGCAGGCCACGATGGCGCAGGGGCGCTCCAGAATTGCGCGGCCGAGCGGGGAGGGACGCGGGCCGAGGGAGGTGGCTCGCCGATGACTGGCGCCCTGTCCCACCAGACCGGACCTGACCCTGCAACGAGAGAGGAGAAGTCTCAGCCACCCCGAGCAGGATCCCTGGTGTCGTGCCCAGACAGAGAGCCGTGCCTGAGAAAGTCAGAGAGACAATCACCGGCCCTCGGCTCACCACATCTACAGTCATCCCCTTCCCTCGTCCCCCGGTTGAGGCAAGATGGGGACCCCTCAAAGGTTAAGGGATACAGACTGTTCCCCACCTCCTTGTCAAAATGCCAAGTCTGAAGTAACGCGTTGTTCTGGGGAACCTTGAGCTAAGAGGATCTGTGCAAAAACACTCTTTTGCAACAAATAGTTGTCAGATAGATAAGACACAGGGCTACGGGATCACGGGAAAAGCATTGCTCAAAATGCTCAGTAGATAACACAAGAAGACAGGAAAGCTGGAGCAGGGGAGGACACTTGGCTCCTCAATCCTGCCCCATCTAACAGGAAAGCTGGAGCAGGGGAGGACACTTGGCTCCTCAATCCTGCCCCATTTAACGTACCATGATTGATCTACACCAGCTTCAAACTGCCGTCTGTGCCAGTTCCCGTCACCCTCAATCAGTCAAATATTTGTCTCCCACCCTAAATCTATCAATCCAGCCTCCACCACCCTGGGGTGCAGTGAATTCCAGAGATTCACCGCACTGTGAGAGACACACCAGCTTTATCTTGTAGTGGCATCCCTTTGTTTGTGACTTTCTCATGAGGAGAGCATCTCAATGTTTCCCCATCAAGCCTCCGTAGGACCTTACATGTTTGAATAAGACCATTCCCCATTCTTCTAAACTCCAAGGAGCACAGACCCATACTGTTGAGTTCTGTTCATTTAGACTATGTAAGTATTTAGTATGCATGCGCACTCTCCCCGTTATGCTCGTGCACGCAGGAGAAGGAGGAATTATGGGATGTAAAGGCGGTGGCCCTCAGGTACTGTACTGAGACGTAGAAAGTAAAGTCATTCAAGCAAAAGAGAAACGTGTCCTTGGCATTTGGGTGTGAACAGTGGTGGCAGAGGATCGTTTCCAATTATAGGATCCCGCCGGCATTTGACGAGAGCAAGCCTTACGAAAGCTGGAAAAATAAGATTGGAATATGGACCCGTGTTACGGAACTGGAGAAGATGGAACAAGCCTTGGCTGTTGCATTGCCGCTTTCGGACAGAGCGAGAGAGACCACGATGCGAATTTGGTGGAAGACTTGAACAAAGATGATGGTATGAATACGCCAATAAACACACTCGACTCTTTTTTTTTGAAGGAAGAAAAGGATCAGATTTATGAGGCATATTCAGACTTTGACAAAATTTACAGGCAGTTCTAAAAATATGGCTGATTATATTATTGATTTTTTGAACAAAGTACAGTCGCATGCATAAACACAAAATGGAACTTCCTGACACAGCATTGGCTTTTAAACTGTTCAATACTGTGTGTCTAGACATGAAGGACAGACAGCTAGCGTTAACTGCATGCACAGAACTTACATTTACGTCTATGAAATCACCACTGAAGAGGATTTTTGGATACAAAGGCTGCTAGGACAACAGTCGGAATTAGTTTGAGTCAGGAACGGTACACTTCACTGAGCAGAAACAAGAGTATAGCAGCCATAGATCCCAGAGGGACCAGACCAGGGTACCATTACCTGGCACAAATCCAATAAACAAGTATGGCAAGAGATCGAAATGTGCAGAATGTCAAAGTATTTACAACTGGGAAGAAACTGTCCACCCAGAACTGAGCAAGTTAGGCTAATTGAAGAAAATAACAAATCTGAAGATGTAGAAGAGTGCCATATCACGTTGTTTGCAAATAATCACTTACTAATGCAGAGACATCTGAGGCAGAGATTTTGTCGATAGAATCTCTAGGATCAGCATGCACACACACAGTGTGGAGAGATTAACGGCTTAAAAGCTATGTGAGTAGACAAAACCAGAATGAATTGCAGAAACTGGTGAACACAGATACACCGAGTAACAATGCATTCAAATTTGGAGATGGAAAGATTGTACATTCCACCAAAAGAGTGAATATTACCGTAAAAGTAAGGCAGACAAAATGTTACATCAAAACAGAGGTGGTATCAGTGAACATTTCATTACTCCTGAGTAAAATTTCCCTAAAGAGAGCAGGGACAGTACTGGATATGGAGAATGAGCAAGCAACAATGTGTCTATAACCAGTGTCTCTTGAGCTCACCAGATCTGGACATCACTGATGTGACCATTCAAGATCAAGACATTACTGAGTGACCATTCAAGATCAAGACATTACTGAGAACCAATGTCAGAATGAAGTACTAACTGTCAACACAAAACATGACCTTAGATGAGAAATGCAAAGTATTGCTCAAACTTTGCAAGCCGTATGGACACACTTCAATTGATAAGACTTCAGAAACCGCTCAAGAGTTCAGGAAACAAAGACGCAGATTATTTTCCATTCTAAAAGAAGATAATTGACAGCTGTGAGACATGACAAGAGTTTGGAAAGCCCAAACCCAAGCCTGCAGTTGGTCTGCCACTTGCATCTGAATACAAAGAAAGAGTAGCCGTAGACCAGCATGAACTGGAGCAAGGAGGGTGGTACCTCCACATCACTGAGTTCACACGTTTCAGTGCTGGCAGCACTGCAAGTACAAAGAGACCCTCAGAGATAGTAAAAAAACTTCATCCATTCCTGGCCCACCTTGGAATACAGTGATACAATGGTGAATTTAGTAATGAGATATGTCAGAGAACTTTAACAATGAAACAAAAACAACAGGGGCATATAATCCTTTGGAATAATGGACTTCTGGAGTGACACAATCAAACACTTACTGAAATAATGCTGAAGGTAAAGAAAAGCAATGGTTGCCATTGGAAAACAGCCCTGGACTGGGTCCATATGATGAAGGATACCATGCACAATGTACATGGCTAAAGCCCGTATCAGTTGGTGTTTGACCAGAATCTCTGTTCTTCCTCTGTTCTGGTTGACAAACCACCTGCTCTGGAGGGCACTACAAGGAGTGAATGCGTTGGGAAA
Organism: Hemitrygon akajei; assembly: GCF_048418815.1. Taxonomy (NCBI): domain Eukaryota; kingdom Metazoa; phylum Chordata; class Chondrichthyes; order Myliobatiformes; family Dasyatidae; genus Hemitrygon; species Hemitrygon akajei. Next base: position 191,676,746 of record NC_133124.1, on the reverse strand, counting down.
CCTATTTCAGCACTGCGTGCATCAAGGAACCATTCACTGAAACGGTGTTCAGGAGAGATTTCGCAGAGCACTGAGGGCACAGGTACATCCTACAAATGATAAATACGACACTGGGGACAAAGTGTATTACCAACGAGCAGACCGTACAGAATGGGAAGGTCCTGGAGCTGTCATTGGTCAGGGTGGAACTGTGGTATCTGTGAGACCTGGAGGTGCATATGTGAGAGTGCATCATTCCAGATTAGGTAAAGCACAAACTGAAGATGATCAGAACTCCATGGAGAATGACACAAAAAAATGAAAAGCCCTTGCTTGGTACACAGTCACAGAGCACGGACTGGGATGAGGAGAGTGCAGCTAAGGACCCATATGGAGTTGCTCAACATTAGCACAGAGAGCGCAGCTGGGGTCTCAAAAACTTGCCCAAACGGAAATTATCACAAGTGCAAGGACAACATGGAAGTTTCAGTCAAGACGCTGGTATCCCGTACATAGCTGAAGTCTTAGGATGTGCAGGCAAAGCCACTGAGAGAAACAAAAGTTGGTAGAACTTGAATTACCTAGAACCAGTCACGGTCACTGGCACCGCAGGGTCAGTCGACATATCACGTGTAGACAGACTTCATGTTGAACCAAGTATAGATCGGGCTGAACCATCTGAGAAATGTCAAGGTGAAGATGTCCTAGTAACTGAAGAGGTACCGTTTGAATCTGCAAACCGGGATGAAATTGGAAGTTGGAGAAATAATCTTAAGTTTGAGGCAGCCAGAGGCACTGGCCAAAAAAAGTGTCCACAAGATGGGTGTGCACCCTGAAAGAATCCCCAACAAGAATTATAGCAAAAGCACACCTGGTGGCTAGAGGTTTTAAGGAACTCCAAAAAGACTCACCAACACGTACATCAGAGTCTCTTCGACAATCTCTCTAAGTGATATGTCAAAAGCACTGGCAACCCCATTTCATAGACACAAGATCTGCATTCTTACGGGAAATGGCGCTGTCCTGCGACATTTACATTCAATCCCTGCCTGAAGCCAGAGGTGAAGGAACACTGTGGAAACTCAGAAGGTGTGTGTATGGTCTAGCAGATGCATCACTCTACTGGTATAAAAAGGTCAAGGAAATAATGATGAAAACAGGTGGAAGATGTCACAAGTGGATCCAGCTGTTCTTTTACTGGCAAGATTCGGGATATCATGTGATTGGAGTACTGGCCTGTCATGTAGATGACTTCACATGGGGAAGCTCACAGAGTCTGTGATTCGCCTCTGATTTGCCTCAATAGTTATCCCTCAGCTAAAGTCAGCATCTCAGGTTGGACAGGAAAAACATCACTGAGGCTTGTTGGCTTTATTGATGCCTCACTTGGAAATCTTCCTGATGGATTTACTCAAGGGGGACATTTTATTATACTGATAGGACAAGAGGGAAGATCTTCACCTCTTTGCTGGCAATCAAAAAGGATCCAAATTGTTGTACAAAGTAGCTGGCGGAAGAAACCCTTGCAATGTCTGAAGGTATTGACAATTCTGTTTATCTGGCCACACGCTGTTCTGAACTTGTCCATGGTAACCCAAAGAAGAACAGTCTACAAAGAACTTGTGTCACGGACTACTGTACTCTTTGGTTGATGTCATCAAATCCACCAAGTCAGTTACAGAGAAGAGGCTTCATCTAGATATAAGCAGCACCAAAGAGTTTGTCCAAGCATAGAAAATTCATCGCATACTACAGTAAACTACAAAGAAACAACTAGCTGACTATCTCACAAAGAAGTGACCTCCAGCTCTTGTGCTGTTTAAGGCACTTAGTGAAAGCAATTCCAGTGTTCTTTTCCAGTCATTTCTGGCCAACTCCTCTCGTGGCTCTGTAATTCCCTTTATTCCATTGTAATACTGACACATCTGACTTTAGCTTCTCCTAACTTTTAGGCTGGTTTCGACGGAGCTTCCATTGTGTGTTGCGTCTGCGAGGCTGAGTCGGGCGGCGCCGTGGAAGTCCATAGCGGGGGTATTCCCTTCTGCCGCCAGTGTGGGATGGCGAGTCCGTCGGGACCCTGGGGACTTGTGGAAACTGTGGTGATGTCTTTTGAACTTACAGTCCTTTAACATCTTGGACTATTTTTACTGTGCCCATAGTCTGTTTTTTTATCAATTATGCTATTGTTTGCACTGTTGTAACTATAAGTTGTAATTATGTGGTTTTGTGCAGGTCTTGTAGTTTTAGTTTTTGGTCTTGTTTTGTCTGGTGGATTTGGAGCTTCTTTCTGGGGAACGCACTAGATGGTAGTGCAATATTAATACGCAGCAGCCTCTCTGGACTCTGGATTAGGGATTGCCAAACATTACGTGGATTTTCTGGTGTAGTCTGTTTTGTCATATGCTTTTGTGATATCATTCTGGGGGAACGTTGTCTCATTTTTTAACTGCATTGCATTTGTGGTTTCTAAATGACAATAAACTGAATCTGAATCCTCCTCAAATTGCAGGGTGAACTGGATCATATTATGATCACTTGCCCCCCAAGGTTTCCTTCATGTTCGGAGTTCCTTCCCCCTTCACCTTCAGGTCTCCAAGCAAGTCTGGTCCATTGCACAGCCCCAATCCAGAATAGCCGATCCCCTAGTGGGCTCAAGAGGAGCTGCTCATAGGCTCTCCAGAAATTCTCCCTCCTGAAGTACATCATCAACCTGATTTTCCCAATCTATCTGCATATTGAAATCCCTGTATCTGCATACTGTAATTTTGCCCATTTGGCACGTATTTTCTATCTCCTGTTATAATTTGCAGACCACATCCCTTACTACTGTTTGGGGGTCTGTATACAACTCCCATCAGGGTCTATTTACCCCTGGAGTTCCTTAGCTCTATCCACAAAGAATCAACACCTTCTGACCCTATGTCACCCCTTCCTAATGACTTGATTTCATTTTTACCACAGAGCAACACCTCCCTCTTGGCCTTCTTGCCTGTCCTATCGACACAATGCGTATCCTTTCACATTAAGCTCCCAGCTATAATCTTCTTCAGCCATGATTCTGTGATGCCCACAACATCATACCTGCCAACCTGTAACTGTGCTGCAAGTTCATCTACCTTATTCCGTATATTGAGCATATTCAAATACAACACCTTCACCCTTTTTGATTTTGTCCACCTTTTTATATAACCATATAACAATCACAGCACGGAAACAGGCCATCTCGGCCCTCCTAGTCCGTGCCGAACTCTTAATCTCACCTAGTCCCACCTACCCGCACTCAGCCCATAACCCTCCACTCCTTTCCTGTCCATATACCTATCCAATTTTACCTTAAATGACACAACTGAACTGGCCTCTACTACTTCTACAGGAAGCTCATTCCACACAGCTATCACTCTCTGAGTAAAGAAATACCCCCTCGTGTTTCCCTTAAACTTTTGCCCCCTAACTCTCAAATCATGTCCTCTCGTTTGAATCTCCCCTGCTCTCAATGGAAACAGCTTATTCACGTCAACTCTCAAAATTTTAAATACCTCGATCAAATCCCCCCTCAACCTTCTACGCTCCAATGAATAGAGACCTAACTTGTTCAACCTTTCTCTGTAACTTAAGTGCTGAAACCCAGGTAACATCCTAGTAAATTGTCTCTGCACTCTCTCTAATTTATTGATATCTTTCCTATAATTCGGTGACCAGAACTGTACACAATATTCCAAATTTGGCCTTACCAATGCCTTGTACAATTTTAACATTACATCCCAACTTCTGTACTCAATGCTCTGATTTATAAAGGCCAGCGTTCCAAAAGCCTTCTTCACCACCCTATCTACATGAGACTCCACCTTCAGGGAACTATGCACTGTTATTCCTAGATCTCTCTGTTCCACTGCATTCCTCAATGCCCTACCATTTACCTTGTATGTTCTATTTGGATTATTCCTGCCAAAATGTAGAACCTCACACTTCTCAACATTAAACTCCATCTGCCAACGTTCAGCCCATTCTTCTAACTGACATAAATCTCCCTGCAAGCTTTGCAAACCCACCTCATTATCCACAACACCTCCTACCTTAGTATCATCGGCATACTTACTAATCCAATTTACCACCCCATCATCCAGATCATTTATGTATATTACAAACAACATTGGGCCCAAAACAGATCCCTGAGGCACCCCGCTAGTCACCGGCCTCCATCCCGATAAACAATTATCCACCACTACTCTCTGGCATCTCCCATCTAGCCACTGTTGAATCCATTTTATTACTCCAGCATTAATACCTAACGACTGAACCTTCTTAACTAACCTTCCATGTGGATCTTTGTCAAAGGCCTTGCTGAAGTCCATATAGACTACATCCACTGCCTTACCCTTGTCAACACCCAATTTCCCGCCTAACGGATGTCAAATGTCTCCAGGGTTTCCGATTCTTTCATTCAGAGGAGCCGATAACGGTTAACGATAAAAGCGCAACTCTCAGCGAGTGGAGAGACACAGTGGGGCAATGTGCCGAGCCGTATGTAAAGCACCTTGCCAACACCGTCCCTTCGAGAGTTAGAAGATTCGGAATACCCTTCCTTTTCAAAGGTAGAGCGCCCCACCCCCCACTTCTCAGCCTGTGTTGTAGGGACAGGAATGGAGAGGGTTAATAACTGGTGAAATAGGATGCAGTTTGTGCTGGTGTGGTAACGGAACTTCTGATAATGTTCAACAGCAAAGGGAAGGGATGCAGCTGTACGTAACTGCACCAAGACACAGATCATTGATGGCAATGCTCTTGCACGCCACCATTGTTGAATCTGAACCCTACATCTGTTGTTAACTAAATCACACTTATGAATAATTATGTGGTTTATTCTGCAACCAATCTGTGTTTACCAAAACCTGGTCTTCCGTGAAATGACAGAATAGGAGAAACATATCAATCAAATCTTGTTAATTAAGTTTCCTGTATAATCACATATGTGGAGAAGTGTACAAGGCTGTCCCAGCATTGTGTTCAGGTAGCTCAGCTTTGTCTGGGCTCCTGGTATGCACACATTAGTGTTGCCTTCCTCGTCCCCTCCTAGGAAGAACATCATGGCCAAAACCCCTCTGGCCAAGCTCAGTGGAGACAAACCACCACTTACAGGCTGTGATAGTCCACTGTCTTCAACCATTTGTTCATTCTGTTGCCAACCTCCAAATGGCAGAAGGGTTTACCTAACCAGGTAGGCACTTATCCAATTAGTCAACAGGGCAACCATGCAAAGGCAAAAGCAGATTACAGATAACAAGGGAAATCAAGTCACAAAGAGAAGCAGGCACTTCTGCCCCACTGAGTCTGCACAGACATCAACTATCTGCTTACTCATGCCATTTTAACTTCACATATTCTCTTCCATTCCTCCTAAACTCTACCACTCACACACAAATTAGGGGCAATTTATCCACCAACCTGCACATCTTTGAGGTGTGGGAGGAAACCAGAACAATTAGGGCAACATACAAGTCACAGATAGAACATGGAAATTCTACACAGTCAGCCCCCAAAGTCAGCAGTGAACCAGAAGCCCGGCACTGGAAGACAGCCGCCCCCTCATCTGAAATACTGTAACAGAAAAGAGTAGAATCACCTTATCAGAGATACTCCCTGTGTCTTATCCATCTCTCCCTGTTGTAAAGCTATTTTAATCACATTCTTAGACCTGAAAAACTAACTCTGTTTTTCCCTCTACAAATGCATAATTTTTCATTTCGCATCAGAGTTCACGATTACTCAACTCTCCTCCCTTTCCATCTCCCTCTTCTCAATCTTTGCATCCCCTTTTCCCTCATAGATTCATCTAATGTTGTTTTTAAATGTGTTCAACCAATTTGCTTCAAATAATCCTTGTGCTAAAATGGCCCAGAAGGTTCTCTCAAGAAAAATTAATTCCCTATTGGATGAATCTTTCGTGATTAGTTCACTTACTGCCCTATAACAATTCCTTCCGGACTCTTTAACTGCTTAACAAGCAAACAGGTGCCTTCAACATCCCTATGTTGAATCCCTGGGGCAATACAAGATATATCCATAGACCTGCATCCATCTATCAGCACACAAAGAGGCAATACTGCCCAGTGCCCATGCCTAGAGTTTTGCACAATCCACACCACTAACGTTTCTATGCACTGAGAGAATTAGAAGCTTTTTTCCATGAGGATGTTGCCAGAACTTGAGAATCTAAGTTATAGGGAAAGATTGACTATTGTAGGGGGATGAGGGGAGATCCTACAGGTATCCAGAATAAGTTAGGGGAATGCTTGCAGGCTTTTCCCCCTCAGATTGTTGAGATGGGAACTCGAGGTCAAAGGTTTAGGGTGAAAGGTGAGGGGAATCTGAGGGGGAACTTTTTCACTCAGAGGGCGGTTGAATGTGGAAAGAGCCAGCAGAAATGGTCGATGCAGGTTCAACTGTAGCATAAATATCAGAAGTTTGGATAGATAAGTGGATGAGAGGGACACAAAGTATTATGGTAGCTGGGACTAGGCAGGAGATCAGATGGACACACACCAGCTGAGCCAAAAGGACTGTTTCTCTGCTGTAGTACTCTATGAGTGAACCTTTGGAAATGTTCACCTCAGAGGGCTGAGTTCATTCAAAAGAGAGATTGTTGGGCATCTGGGTAATAAAGGAATGAAGTGAAAAGGGATAGTGTAGCAAAATGGTGCTGAGGTAGATCAGCTGAGACCTTATTCTTTTTTGCCTTTGACTGTCTCCTGGAGATGTTAGTCCTTTAAGGTGGAAACAGCCATTTGTAGGTTATCACTAGAGGTGCCCATATATAACGTGCTGTGATATATGTCCCGGTCAGGACAAAACTGATCTAACTGTACCTGCCATAAGAACTTCCTGTGAGCAGTGTCATCTATGTGAAAGCTGAATAATTTCAGGCATCCGATGACGTACTGATTTGTTCATGAACCTCTGACCCCGCATATAAACCACTTGTTAGGAATGTTTATCTGAACACAGTCGCAGATAGTTCTCTCTGCAGGGAATGTGGCCCGAGGGACTTCTCTCCACTGCTGCCCAATGTGACTAGGCCTTCACTTTGCCGCGAAGGTCACAGCCTCCGCTGGGGTGAGCGAAAAATCATTAACCTCTTTTCCAGCTCTGGACCACAGGACTGCCTGCCTTCAGTCACACTGTGGATAAACAGTCACAGTATTGCCTCCTTATGTGGGCAAAACCCAGACATCCCTCAAACTCACTTCCTTCCACTGACAAAATGAACAAATCTAAACTTCATCATCCCCACCCGGTGATGAGAGAGGGAGAGAGGGAGAGAGGGAGAGAGGGAGAGAGGGAGAGAGGGAGAGAGGGAGAGAGGGAGAGAGGGAGAGAGGGAGAGAGGGAGAGAGGGAGAGAGGGAGAGAGGGAGAGAGGGAGAGAGGGAGAGAGGGAGAGAGGGAGAGAGGGAGAGAGGGGGTAGATAGGGAAGAGGGGGTAGATAGGGAAGAGGGGGTAGATAGGGAAGAGGGGGTAGATAGGGAAGAGGGGGGTAGATAGGGAAGAGGGGGAGAGGTGGAGTGGGGAGAGAGTGGGTGAGGGGGTAAAGGGGTAAGGGGAGAGTGGGTGAGGGGGGTAAGGGGGAGAGTGGGTGAGGGGGGTAAGGGGGGAGAGTGGGTGAGGGGGTAAGGGGGAGAGTGGGTGAGGGGGGCAGGGAGGGAGAAGGGAAGTGAGTGTGCATTGCTGCAGAGCTGATCCGTCGGATAGGAGAAGCACAAATTATAGAAATCAAGGCCACACAACGTCCATTTGGCCTATCACATCCTTGTCAGCCTAAATAGATAGCCAAGCAGACATAAATCCTCATCCAAGTGCTGTTTATTGTGATAATGATTTGTGCCTCCACTGTCCTTTCAGACTGTGGGGTCCAGACTCCAGCACCCTGGGTGATACATTTTCCTCAACTCTAATCTATATGGTAATTAGCAAAAGTGGAGGGAACATTTCAAACTACCTTATTATAACTTCAATATGTGGGGTAGCAGTTGCACCCTGCCCCCCCCCCCCCCCCCCCCCAATCCCTCTCTCAAGCTTGACACACTGTCTTCTCCACTAGGCCTGTATCTCCAGTTAATAGACCAGGTAATCAATGCAACTGAATGGCTTCTTTAGATCTACAGAGGTCAGGTCCCAGAATCAGGACTGAGCACTAAGTGTGGAGATGACCAGTATAAAGGGATGAGAGGAAAGGGGTGAGGCAGGCGATGAGTGGATCTAGTTGAAGAGGGAAATGACAGGCAGATGGAGTCTTCTTTCTCCTACATGAGCTGCCAACCTCGGATGACGAGCCCCATCTGCCCAAAGTGACTGGTTTTAAGGTGCCAGCAACCCGCCTTTGCCCCTTCCCGTCAGTAGAAACGGTTCCGCTGGGCTTAGTAGCTAAGCCACATGTGAAGGCTGGGAGCTGGACATAATTGTCAGAGGTGCATGCCTTTGGTAGCATTTAATAGGTAATGAGAGCTTTTACCCAACCAGATAATAAAAGGTGATTAACTACTGTTGTTCCATTATTTAAGAAGGCTCTAATAATAATATATAGGTCAGTGAGCCTGACGTCAGTATTGGGAAAGTTATTGGAAGGTGTTCTAACGGACTGGATATATGAGTATTTGGATTGACATGGAGGGATTGGGGCTAGATAACATGGTAGCTTGTGTCTAACCTATCTTTTTCAAGGAAGTTACCAGGAAAGTTGATGAAAGCAAGACGGAGGATGTTGTCTACGTGGACTTTAATAAGGACTTTGACCAGGTCCCACGTGGGAGGTTGGACTAGAAGTTTCAGTCACTTGGAGTTCAGGATAAGGTAGTACACTGGCTTGGACTTTGGCTTCTCAATGAAGCCAGGGAGTGGTAGGAGATGTCCGCCTCTCTGACTGAAGGCCTGTGATCAGAGGCTGTCACAAGCATCAGTGCTGGGTCCATTATTGTCTGGTTATCTATATCAACAATCTGGTAATGTGGTAGACTGGATCAACAAATTTGTGGATGATACCAAGATTGGGGTGTAGTGAACTTCGAGGAAGACTATCAGAGCTTGCAGCAGGATCTGGCCCAGCTGGAAAAAGGGGCTGAAAAATGGCAGATGGAATTTAATGCAGACAAGTGCAAGCTGTTGCATTTTTGAAGGACCAACACCTGAGCAGCAGGACATTAAGCAGAGCAGTCGAAGACAGGGATCTGGGAATACAGATCTGTAAATTCTTGAAAGATTCGTCACAGGTAGATAGAGTCTGAAAGACATTGCAAGAACTTGAGGACCCAAGTTATAGTGGAAGGAAGAATAGCTAGGACTAGAGTGTAGCAGAAAGAGAGGTTTTATAGAGTTAAACAAAATTATGAGAGGTAAGGATTGGATAAGTGCAAGCAGGCTTTTTCCACTGAGGTTGGGTGACACAAGAACTAGAGATCAGAGGCTAAGGGTTAAAAGTGAAATGTTTTAAGGGAATGTGAAGGAGGACTTCACTCAGAGGATGGTGAGTGTGTGGAACAAAATGTCATGGATGCAGGTTCAATTTCAACAATTAAGCCACATTTGGATAGGAGGAGTATGGAGAGCTATGGTCTGAGTGCCTTGAATGTCAATAATATGTTTGCATCCATTTTGGCTCTTCATTAGCACATTGGAATTATGCCAGCTCCCAGATAACAACCCCATAGGTCCCATTCCCTTTCTCCCCTGTAGACTTGCAATAACTCCTCTCCCACATGCCCTTTGGTTCTTTAGCTACCCATCTACACAAGGGTTTGATCAAGAGGCCAGCTAACCTACCTGCACAGGTAGGCTACGTTCTTCCACCATTTGATCTGATCATGGAGCCAGCAGGGAGTTAAGGTTCACCCTGACACAAGGCTTTCCTTGTGCCTGTGGAGCACCAGCTCCAAAAGCAATGTCTTAAGCTTGAAGACCATAAGACATAGGAGCAGAAATAGGCCATTTGGCCCATTGAGCCTGCTTACCATTCCATCTTGGCTGATATCATATCCTTCTCAACCCCATTCTCCTGCCATCTCCTTTGACACTCTTACTAATCAAAAACCCACCAACCACTGTTCAAAGTGTCATTCATAGGGTCCAGTTATCCCTGGCTCACATTTGGAAGGGTTTAACCAAATATCTGCCATCACAAGGTTGAACAAGAACCTCAGTCCTGATTGCAAGTCCTCTCCTCCTTAAACCCAGTGCTGTCAGTGAGAGTCCAATCCCGTCTTACAGACATCGCCAGCTTTGCAATGTTATCACTATGCAGGTTTACCTTACAAAGTACGCACAGCCCGTCAATAATCCAAGCAGACCCCAGTGTGAAGGTGACTGAGCCAGACTGTGTACGATCTCTGACTTCAGCCGCTGTGAATTCTGCACTGACAAAATCGTTACCCATGTGTAAAATGTACCAATGGTCTGCGCTTGCACAGACTGCCTGCAGGAATTCTTTCATCAAAATACTTGCTGTGAAATGAGGTATTTTTATACTTGGGTGTGACCGCTGCATTTTGCTGCAGAGCTCCGTCCTGCCTCTGCCTTGTGCTGTTTCAACTTTCACCATTGGCAGGGCTTCCTATCGATCATCCGGCTCAATCGAAGCAACTCTATACACAGGCTGTTTGCAGTGGTCCTCACAGCATACCACACCATCCCCTCATCAAACGAGACAGCGGAGAATTAGATTCTTAAAGTGGGCCATGCGTGCAAAGAGCATCACGGCAAAGTAGTCTGATGAAATATTTAGGGAAATTCTAGGCCTATACAGGGGCTGACCTCCATAGAAGTCAGCCTATTCCATTTCCAAAATAACACTATTTTCCAAATAGTGGAAATCATTCATTTTCCAAAATAGCACTACGGTCAACGTGTGTGGGACGATAATGGGCAGGAGGCTCCGATCTCTCCTCTGAATGCCAAACGTGGTGTTGCTGACCAGCCCCAACAGTTCCTAATCAGGCTGGTCCAATAAAATGAACTGGGCTGGAAGCAATGAGTGGTAGCTCTCACACCATCACCTCCGTCAGGGTACATGGTACCAACCGGTCACTCTCACAGGAAGTGGAAGCCAGAAACATTCCGTCCAAGGGGGAGGGTTAATGAATACTTCATGAAAATACATTACAGAAGCAGGCATCGGTTTTCCACTATAGCTGGGGTTAACTTCACTATGCTATTAATACTTCCACAAGGCATTGGGGCAAATCTGAGAAAGGGCATGGCGACCAGGGTGTTACCCTCCAAGCCTAACACCATCCTGAATTGGAAATATATGGTCATTCCTTCATAACAGCAGGGTCAAATTCCTGGAAGACCTGCCCCCATCCCCCAACCATCACCATCCCCTGCAGTCTTGTGGGTGCACCCCCACCCCAAGGATTGCAGCGGTTCAAGAAGGCGCATAAGATCCTGCAGTTGCTGGACATCTGGAGCCATGTCCACAACACGCTGGAACTGATTTAGACAGCACCTACGGAGAGGAATAAACAGTTCCTGGGGTCTCAGCCCAAAAGGTCGACAGTTTATATCCCTCCATAGATGCCGCCTGGCCTGCTCAGTTCCCCCAGCATTTTCTGAGCCTGGTTCAAGAAGGCAGGTCACCACCACCTTCTCAAGGACATCTGGGGATGGGCAATTAAATGCCGGCTCAGCCTGCGAAGCCCACCTTCCTCCAATGCAATCAAAAACCTGACGGAGTGGCCGTGAAGAAATCCCTGCCGATCATCATTGCCCAACTCCAGACAGTAGGGACCAAGCTGACTATCAGAAAGTGCACCAACCAACGACAGTATCAGCGTCTGAAACCCAGTTCACATCACTCATGAACAGGCCCGGGTTCCGAATGCGCAGCTACTGACTTAACACCCCGGTTTCAAGCGGGACCCGGGTCAACAGCGGGCACCAGCACCCAGAATACCGCCTCGGGCTTTTCAATGTTTGAAGCAAGAGGGAGACAGAAAGTTGATGGAAACCCGGCGGAACAGCTTCCACTGATCAACTGCAGTGCCCAGCGATTATTGATCTGCGATTCCCAGTCGATGCAAGTCACAGCTCTCCCCGTTCTAAAAATTAACCGGGCGCACATAACTTTTCAAAATAAATGCCACAGTATAACAACCAGGCGCGATTCCACCGTGCAGCCTACATTAAAGCCGTGCCCGCGATCAAACAACAATAAAACATAGTGTCACTCCGACTGCAATGCAACTGATGAACCGCTACCCTAGTTCAACGGCGTTGGGTGAACTTACGCGCTCGCCTTCTGCTTCAAGGGTCTCGCTCCTCCCTTTTGCTGGTTCTGAGAGTGCGACCCTCCCATTCTGAAACTTTTCTCGGTGGCCGCTGTGACATTGAGGCAGCTCCGTGCACCGCTGCAGTGACACCGCAGCCTCCTGCGTTGGCTGCTGAAGCCCTGCCAGATCCTTGTCCAATCACATGTCCCTCCAAGTCCACGCCGCGCACAGCTGGACAGGCAGAAAAGCACGGGGGAGCCGCAACCAAAATCACTTGTTAGGGAGTCCGGCTGAGGTGGGAGGAAGGCAGGGGGCACTTGTCCCCGGGGGGGTTTCCCCCTCCCCCTGGACGCAGCCCACTTAGAAAGTGATGTGGTTTTGTTTCGCGGCGGCTCCGCCTCCTTGTCAGGCTGCCTGTCCCAGAAGGAAATGAGCCGCGTCCGAGCTCGTTACTGGGCGAGTCGGGAAGCCTGTCCTGAGGCCGCTGAGTGCCTCTGCGTGGGATCCCGAGCGTCCTCTGCGCCACAGTTGTGTCTCGGCTGACCGCACTGCGCACTCCTCGCCTGTCGCCTCATGCTGAAAACTGCCGTGGAGGCGAGGGAAATGCCCGATTAATTAAGACTAGCATCGTTGTGCACTGGAGAGGCTGCAGAGGAGACTCACCAGCATGTCTGCCTGGGCTGGAATAGTTCAGTCATGCAGGGAGACTGGACAGACTGAGTTTAGTGTTCCTGGGAGCAGAGGGGGCTGAGGGGAGAGCTGATAGGAAAGATGGCCAAAGTGTCCAAAACTAGAGGGCACAGATTCAGGAAGGGGGTAAAACTTTTAGAGGAGATCTAAGGAAGACCTTTTCTGGGGGGGGGGGGGGGGGGTTGGAATCTGGAACTTGCTTGCCTGAAGGGGAAGTGGAGGCAGAGAGTCTCACACTAACAAAGTAGCCACACCATCACTGGCATCGCCGAAGCAGACAAGGTTATGGACCCAGTGTTGCATATTGGTATAGATAGGTGCTAGATGGTCAGTATGGACAGGTTGGGCTGGAGGGCCTGTTTCTCTCCAGTATGGCTTCATGGCTCCATTGAAAAATTGTCAACAGAGGTCATTAACACTTTAAGAGTTAGTCACAATATCCAGAACAAATGAGGAGAAAGGTCCAAGTTAACATACTCTGGTTAGATCATGAAAAGTTCACCCTGATCCTTCGTCCTCTCCCAAACTGAATAAATCTCCCATTCTGGCAGTCTTCATCAATCAACCCCTTCACTGGGTGCCCTTTAGAACATTATTTGCCTCAGTCGGGACAAATTTAGCATTGGGATTTGGACGGTCCCAAGCCTAGCTGTGAAAGGAGGGTTGGGTATGGGGATAGCAACCCCATCCCGTAAAAACGCAGAACTATAGAAATGTCAACAGGATCTGCAGAGACCTCACCCCTGGGAGAGGAAGGATCTTCGCCTCGATGGTGTATGAAGTTATGTGGTGAAAGCAGACACCACAGGGCATGAACAGAGGTCCAAGATCTTTGGTCCAAGACTGAGGATTCAGGCGAGCTGCTTCTGGCAGCCTGTGCCCCAGTTGCGGTGATTGGCTTAAGAAGGAGATTGCGATTGGTGCATTATTGTCACATGCTCTCAGATACCATGAAAAACTTTTGAGTATCAACCAGACAGTTCTAAAACAGGACGCAGGATGTAGAGTCACAGTTACAGAGAGAGGGAAGTACAGGAAGACACAACGAGATCAGCTGAGAGTTCAAAAGTTCAAGGATCTGATGGCAGGGGATTGCACTGTCCTTGAGTCTAGCCAAAGGCTTCCTGACCAGTAACTCAGCCTGGTCAGTAGTGCCGAGAGCACTGTAAAACCAACAGACTGACTTTCAGAGACCAGGTACATGGATCGCATTGCCCACTGACCATCCACAGTCACGTCAACACGTTAGGTCAAGATCTACTGTGGCCCATCCTCACCCAAGGGTGGGTAGAAATTGACGCAGTGCTTCTCACCTTGAGCCCATGTACCAGATGTGAATGTTCCTTTTTCGATTCCGAGGCCACTTGAGAAATCTTTTGGCAGTAGAGCGGGCTGTTCCATTGCAACGGCTCTTTAGGTCTGTAGCTGTGGGGATGCCTTGAATGAGTTCTGGGAAGCAGTGAAAGGCTCATTGTAGGACCTCAGCTGTGTGACATATTGTTCAGACGTTCTCACAGAGGTCCTTTCCTTCAGCTCTGGCACTGAAGGCCGGTCATGTGACATGATCGTTACAGAGCATCATAAACCGTGGTGCCGTTCGTGAAGAGAACGTGCCAGGAATTGAGTAGGAGGCCTATGCTTATGCAGATATGACGTCATCGGTTAGGAATGAAGGGTTGCAATAGAATCCACAATCACTCCGTTCATTCATAAAAAGACACTCTGCTGCCCGAGGGCAAGTCCTTTTAAGTGGAATTTTTCCGTGGCAATACACGGCACCTTCAAAATATGCCTTACTTGTCAGCCTCATGCAATGACATGGTAGGATATTACCATGAGGTATTGTGTGCACAGGGTGCAGTGACACCCTGTCTTCATGACCTCTTTCAGTCCAACAACGCCCTGCACCCATTCCGAGGACCCCAAACACTAGGCCTCAAACCCCACTCTCACCAATGCACGTAACTAGGGAGTCATCGGCCGCTGTGCCTCCTACCCACATGGAATTCCAATCCTGGAACCTCTCAACAGCTTGCCAACCTGGGGAAGCCACCAGCCCTAGTGGCAGCTCGACATCTGACACATTGTCCTTCGAACGTGGAGCGTGGAATGGAGACCTAGACCCTGGTCTGATCTCTGATTTCCCCACATCCCTGTCCCTAAACCTCAACCAAACCCCTAACTCCCTTTTCTGTCCCAAAACCATCCCTAGAAAAACTGCCTCAACAGAAACCGCAGTCCGGGGTCATCTTGATCCCAGGTAGAGGGGTCCATGCTAATATTCATTCCCTCAGCCATCATTTCTGAAGGAGATTATTTGGTCATTTTGTGGGAGTTTGCTGTGTGCAGATTGGCTGCAGTGCTTCCTACCTTAGCATTTAGACCACTCTTCAGAAATACCTCCATCGATACCATAGAAAGGGTGCAGAGGAGATTTACAAGGATGTTGCCTGGATTGGGGAGCATGCCTTACGAGAATAGGTTGAGTGAAGTTGGCCTTTTCTCCTTGGAGCAATGGAGGATGAGAGGTGACCTGACAGATGTGTATAGGATAATGAAAAGCATTGATCCTGTGGATAGTCAGCGGCTTTTTCCCCAGGGCTGAAATAGCTAACACGAGAGGGCATAGTTTTAACGTGCTTGGAAGTAGATATAGAGGAGATGTCAGGGGTAAGTCTTTTTACAGAGAGTGGTGAGTGCATGGAATGGGCTGCCGGCGACGGTGGTGGAGGAGAAAACGATAGGGTCTTTTAAGAGACTCCTGGATGGGTATGTGGAGCTCAGAAAAATAGAGGGCTATGGGTAAGCCTAGGTAGTTCTAAGGTAAGGATATGTTTGGCACAGCTTTGTGGGCCGAAGAGCCTATATTGTGCTGTAGGTTTTCTATGTTTCTATGATATCCCAAAGATAATACAGAAACGCAAATCATACTTTTAGTTACCCCAAACGCTCCTTGAATTATTGTTTACTTTCCACTGGGATTCCAAATAATAGTCGTTTGTTGTGAGAGTGGTGGGCTCTAGATAACTGTCTTTACTTTGAGAATATAAAGGGGAAAGAGCTTTGGAATGTCAATATGCATGTACTAATCTGTAGATTTCTATACGGTATATCAGATACAGTATTTGGTGTACTGAGATAACTTTCATCCAGAGTTCAGTTTATACAGGCCCCATAAAGGTCCCAAGTGCCTTCTCTGATCTGTGGTGTCCCAGCACATACTTTGCTTTCTGATGAATGCAACTTTTTATTGTAATGACGGTTGCAAAGCTAAGTAGTTTTGTTGTTGAAATTCCCAGTTTAAGCAAGCCTTTGTCTAATATCAGGTTCAGCACATACATTTCCAACTTGCATTGCTCCAATCTACTTCAATCCTTGCAATTTTATATCTCACTGAATCACAAGCTGCTCAAACTGAGTGTCCCTTTTTGATGAGTTCTTGTTTATAAGGTCCCAAATTGAAGTCCGTAAGTCCCACATTGTGTATAAAAGTTACCTTAAATGGAACGTGATTGTGTACTGTAATTGTTTAAAGAACTGCATGTTAGTAACACTAATGATGGTTCAGAACATTAAAAGACGTTTAGTTAGAGAGATACTAACCTGGAATTTTGCAAACAATATTTAGGAATTACTATTCATAACACTCACATCTGCCTGCAGGGATTTTCTTTTGAACCAATTCTGGCTTCTATTTGGGTGACTGAACCAGCATGCCTGTGACATTGGTAAGCTGATCAAGGTACAGTGAGGCTCTATAACGAAGACACGGTCTAACCAAACTAGCATAAGCTGAAAATGCAAACCGGATTTACATTATGTACAGGAAACAAATAGAAAATATTATGAAGATAGAAAAGATCAGAGAGAGGCAGAAAATAAGATACATAGGGTAAAGCAGCACAGCAGAGTATGGGCCTTCTGCCCATGCTATTGTGCTGAACCTTTAACCTACTCTACGATTCAGTTTAATCCTTCCCTGCTTCATAGATCATAGCCCTCCATTTCTCCTTCAACCATGTGTCTATCAAAGAGTCTATTGAATATCCTTAATGTATCAGCCTCTAACCCCAAACCTGATTGTGCACTCCAGACACTCAACATTCTCCGTGTAAAACCCACCACTGACATCTCCTCTAAACTTTCCTCCACTCACCTTAATAGGACATCCTCTAGCACTAACCATTGCCACCCTGGGAAAAAGGCACTGGCTGTCCACTCTGTCTATGCCTCTTGTAATCTTATATACCTCTATCAATACGCTTCTCATCGTTCTTCACTCCAAAGGGAAAAGTGCGAGCTCGCTCAACCTTCCTTCATTAGATATGTTCTCTAATCCAGTCCTAGTAAATCTCCTTTGCACCCTCTCTAAAACTGAAAAAAAATTATCTTCTGTGGAAATCAGACTCTAACATGGTATTAATTTTTCAAGGCTGGATAGGTTATGTGATGTTAATTCAAAATGATCATTTTTCCTGAGGCTCGCTTACTCCTGAATACGCCAACTTAGTTTTGGCTTTCCTTGCTGCCGTACTGAGGGGCCAGCACCCAAGTTCAATGTGTTCCTGGAGCAGTTGGTTTATTATTGTCACGTGTACCACAATACAGAGAAAAGCTTTTGTTAAGGCCGTAAGACATAGGAGCAGAACTGGGCCATTCAGCCCATCAAGTCTGCTCTGCATTCCATCATGGCTGATATATTATCCGTCTCAACCCCATTCTCCTGCTTTCTCCCCGTAACCTTTGGAACCCTGATTAATCAAGCATCTATTAACCTCTGCCTTAAGTATACCCAATGACTTGGCCTCCACAGCTTTCTGTAGCAATGAATTCCACGGATTCACCACCCTCTGGCTAAAGAAAAATTTCCTCATCTCTTCAATATCCAAGAATATCCACTTAGAACAGAGAAGAGGAAAGATTTCTTCAGCCAGACTCGGAGTCTATTCTGAGACTCTGCTCCCTGGTCCTAGACTCTCTCACTATAGAAAACATCCTCTCCACAACCACTCTATCTAGGCCTTTCTATATTCGATAGGTTTCAATGGGATCACCCCTCATTCTTCTAAACTCCAGCAAGTACAGGCACAGAGCCATCAAACGCTCCTCATATATTAACCCTTTCATTCCTGTAATCATTGTCGTGAACCTCCTCTCGGCCCTCTCCTATGCCGGTACATCTTTTCTTAGATAAGGGATTCAAAATGACTCACAATACTCCAAGTGCAATGCCTTATAAAGCATTACGCCCTTGCTTTTGTAGTCCAGTCCCCTCAAACTGAATGCTAACATTGCATTTGCCTTCCTTACCTCTACCTTCCCAATAATTTTTGCTAAATTATATGCCTTCCCTTTTGCTTTTATGCGGTCTTTGACTTCCCTTGTCAGCCATACTTGTCTCATACCATCTAATCAAATCAATCCATACATTACAAGGTATGCAAAATATAGAATCGCAGTTACAGAGATAGTAAAGTGAAGGTTTTCAACTAATGTGCAAGGGTCATGCCAAGGTCATCTGAGAGATCATGTGTCCAAGAGGTCCATTCAGGTGTCTTCTAGCAGCAGGATAGGATGTTCTTGAGCCTGGTTGTAAACTTCTGTACCTTCTGCTCGATGGAAAGAGGGTGAAGAGTAAATGTGAAGGGTGGGTGGACAGGAATTTAGAGAGAGTCATCTGGAGGAGAGGTTGGTTTTCATAGGAGCAGAATTAGGCCATCCGGCCCATCGAGTCTGCTCCGCCATTCAATCATGGCTGATCCTTTTTATTAATCTCCTCCTCGACCCCAGTTCCCGGCCTTCTCCCCGTAACCTTTGATGCCACGTCCAATCAAGAACCTATCAATCTCTGCCTTAAATACACCCAACAACCTGGCCTCCACAGCTGCACGCGGCAACAAATTCCACCACCCTTTGGCTAAAAAAATCTCTGAGCATCTCTTTTTTGAAAGGGCGCCTCTCTATCAGGTTTGAACATCTTCAGAGTAGGGTAATTCGAAATAACACTAAATATGTGGTCTGCCTTTGAAGTTGGAAGTGGAAGACAGGCCCTATCCTGGAGGAACCTGCAGAGGTAAGGGATGGGCGAGCCTCAGGAAGGATTTGGAAGCAAGGGTGAGAATTTTTAAATGGATGTGTGTCTCTAGCCAGGAGCTAGTGTGGTCAAAGCATGTGGTTGCTTCATAAATAGAGCAAAGGGCATGTGCACCAGACCATAAACTCAAGAGATTCTGCAGATGCTGGAAATCCAGAGCAACACACACAACATGCTGGAGGAACTCAGCAGCTCAGGCAGCATCTGTGGAGAGGAATAAACAGTTGATGTTTCAGGCCTGTTCCTTTTACCAGGACTGGGAAGGAAGGGGAAAGACCCAAGAATAAGGTGGAGGTGGTGAAGAAGGTAGAAGGTAAAGCCAGGTGGGTGGCAGAAGTGGATGAAGTAAGAAGGTGGGAGGTGATAGGTGCTGAGGTAAAGGGCTATAGAAGGAGAAATCTGATAGGAGAGGAGAGAGGACCATGGGAGAAAGGGAAGGAGGAGGGACATAAGGGGAGGTGCTTGGCACTGAACAAAGATGGACCGTTCGATTGTTCTCTATTCGGACAATTCAACACTATAGTGAGTAGGTGGAGAGACCTCTCTGAGCTGATCCTTTGAGTGCGTCAGGAAATGTAGAAGAGGCTTGACCCAAAAGCAGAGCAGCGAAGATGATTCAGTGGTAAATATTTTTAATAACATACTGCAAAATAACAAGCCATGAGGAACCACGAGGCTAGAAGCAACTGGTTGAGGCCAACTGGATCAATGAGTGAACAAGGACTGAAAATGAGGGCTGGGTTTAAATAGGCTGCAGGTGATGAGGTAGCTTGGTGAGGATTGGGAGGTGCCTTCCTGTGCAGACCTGACTGAATCCTTATTAAACATTTCTTTATACTCACAGCTGAAATACCTGTGTGCGTTTGATGAAAACTCAACTGCTTCACATAGATTCAGTCTCTGAGTGTGGTTTGTATGTGGGCCAGGACTGAAGGGAGCAGCCAAGGATCAAGTGCAGAGTGTGAAGGAGCAGCGTCCACTTGCCTGGAGAGATGCAGCTTCAACAACACTCAAGAAGCTCAGCACTGCAGAACACATAGCAGCCTGCTCGGTAGCTACCCCATTCACTTATTCCTCCAACAACGCACAGTAGCTGCAGTTCATTCCATCCACATTGCTGCAACTCACCAAGACTCCTCAGACAGCACCTTCGAAACCCACCACCTCTACCAGCTGGAAGGACCAGGGCAGCAAAAGCAAAAGTTGCACTCCAAGACATTCACCCAACTTGTAAATATATAGCTGTTCCTCAAACTCTCTCCCTACAGCACTGTGGGTTTAACAACATCTCAAGGACTACAGTGATTCAAGAACACAGCTCACCACCATCTTCTCCAGAGCAACTAGGGATGGGCGATTAAGTGCTGGGTCAGCCTGCGAAGCCTACATCCCCTGAATGAATTAAAACCCCCACCTTAAAAATCTGAACATAGTTAATGTTTCCACTGGCTTAAGATAAATAAGATAGTTATTTCACTATATTCAACATATTCATATTTCACAATTTTCCACATTCTGTTATTGGTTCTCCTTTAATACTACCTTGATGTACTTACATATGTGATGGTCTGATTGGATGATATCTGAATGATTTGCAATCAAAAGCCTTCCACTGTATCTCAGATCATGTGACTGTAATAATAATCCAATGACCAATCACTACCTTCCTTTGGGGAAGAGTTCCAAGGACCTGAAGCCCTCTGAGAGAAATGTTAATCTTTTCTGAAATGGTTACGTTTTACCTCTAACCTTTGAACTCTAATTCTCCATTCTCCCACAAGAGGAAATGCCCTTCCCAGGGCCCACGGAATATATTTTGATCAACCAGATGTTGCAGCTTTCAGCACCCAATCAGCCAGATACTGAGCCATCGGGATCTCCAAATCATCAGAGAGAGAGCCATCAGACGTTTACTGTACCGGAAGTGTAACCCTTTTTGGAATTGTTCCCAAAGCACAAATATCCTTTCTTAAATCTGGAGACCCATATTATACAAAGTACAGCAGATGTAATCTCACCAACATACTATAAAGCAACACCTTTTATATTCAATTCACCTCACAATAAGCAGTATAATTCTGTCGGCTTCTGCTGGACTCATTTGATTAATGAATCCTGCACTTGGACACCCAGAACCCTCGCCTCACAAACTCTGCAATGCCCCACCATTTACTGAACATAATGTTAGTTTTATACTTCCTGCCAAAATGGAGGATTTCACATTTTCCCACGTTGCATCCTAATAGGCCAGCTTTTTCCCATTCCCTTAACATATCCGTAAACCTTTGTCACCTCCCTCCCTCCTCTTCACATCATATTTTATAGACAATAGACAGTAGGTGCAGGAGTAGGCCATTCGGCCCTTCATTCACTGTGATCATGGCTGATCATACACAATCAGTACCCCGTTCCTGCCCTCTCCCCATATCCCTTGACCCTGCTATCTATAAGAGCTCTATCTAACTCTCTCTTGAATGCATCCAGAGACTTGGCCTCCACTGCCTTCTGGGGCACAGCATTCCACATATCCACCACTCTCTGGGTGAAAAAGTTATCTAACTTCCTAGCTAACTCTCTGTCATAAGGACATTTAGCAGACGTCCCTTTGGGGGTCTTGTGTCAGTAGCGTTTTTGTAAAAGAGTGAGATAAGGGTAGTGAGTATTTGTAATCACCACGCCCAGACAGTGGTAGGGGCTGGATCATCAGAAGCATTGCAGGTGGAGGTAAGTGGAGGATTGGGGAATTGAGGGCAACGGAGAACTGACATAGACGAGGAGTTGAACCCAGCATAGATCAGTCAAGGTCATATTGAACAGTGGGCAGGCTTACTCATGCTCCTGCTCCTATATTCCTGTGCTATGGAGATTCGTTGCGTGGCCTAGTGGATAAGGCATCAGGTCTAGTGATCTGAAGGTCACTGGTTCGAGCCTCAGCTGAGGCAACGTGTTGTGTCCTTGAGCAAGGCACTTAACAACACATTGCTCTGCGACGTCACCGGTGCCAAGCTGCTTGGGTCCTAGTGCCCTTCCCTTGGACAACATCGGTGGTGTGAAGAGGGGAGACTTGCAGCTTGGGCAACTGCCGGTCTCCCATATAACCCTGCCCAGGCCTGCGCCCTGGAAACTTTCCATGGCGCAAATCCATGGTCTCACGAGACTAACGGATGCCTATATAGAGACTCCTATGGCACATGACTCATTTCATCTTTCCATCCAGAGAGAATTTCTGCTTATGGCCACTCTCTGGTGACTGTGCTAGTAGGGTCTTCAATGGAGCACTGAAGATTGGCTCACCAGCTGAGTCTCTGATCCTTGCAGCCTCTCCTCTTTCAGGTAAAAGGTGACCCCGTACCTGGGCAGGTCGGACTGTAGCTGGACCTGAGCCCTTCAGAGTCTCCAGAACACGGGAAGGACAGGAGAGCACTTGCCCCATCCCCTCCCCTCCCGATTTCTGCATGTGGCCAGAGATGTCGGTCTGTCTCCACACCAACATCTAGGCAGGAGACCCCTTGCTGAGGAAGTCCTCTCTGCACGAGGTCCACAAATCCTCAGCAGGGCCTGTATATGGAAAACTGCCACATGTAGTGTTGGTTTAACACCCCTCAGAGGTACGTCAGTCCATATGACTCACTCCTGCCTTTCTCTATCACCTGCAGCTGTCAGTGTAAATCTCAACCCCCCTTTTCTCTTTCAAAGCCTGTCTGACTTCCCCTCAAGTGCATCAGATGAGTGGATGGATACCATCCCGAAACAACAGGAGACCAGATAACGGTCACCTGAGAAAGCTCACTGACGCGGCTTTCCAAATACAGACCTTCCACAAAGGGAAGATACTTCAAAATGAAACTGCGTTCACATCAAGATCAATTGAAACATGTCACCCAACCCACCCTTAATATACAGGGCCTTCATGCCCAATCAATATTAACAAATTACCATTTTTAAATTGAAACATTGGATATACTGTAATTCCGTATAATAGTTTAACGGGATGCATTTAAGAAAACTTGAAATTCAATTGCATTACGTAATTATCGCATTTGAAATACAATCCAGTTATATTACTGATGTATTTGAAATTCAATCACATTATGCTTGTCAGGCAAACAGATTTTCAAAGTACTACTGAACTAATCATTCCAATTGAAACAGGAGGCTGGTTCAGCCCATCCAGTCACAGCCACCTTACCCAGCAACCCCCTTCCACAGTAATTCCTCTGCAAACTATTCTCATAGATTCTCCCGCGCACTGGCTTACTAGGGGCAATTTACAGCACCCAATTAACCTACTAGCCTGCACATCTTTGGATGTGGGGGGAAAGCTGGAGCACCTGGATGAAACCCACATGGTCGCGGGGATAACATGCAAACTCCACTGAGACAGCGCTGAAGGGCGGGATCGAACCGCGGCTGTGAGGCAGCGGCCCTACTAACTGCACCACTGTGCTAACACAGGGGAACTTTTCCCAGCAGCACGACGGGCCGAATATCCTCTCCCCGTGTCCAAACTTTTAATTAACTCTATTCCATGAAGGCCCCCCTGAAGGGGCACAGTACTTAGGGGCGGCTTCATTTGTGACCATTGGACTAATTCACCTGAATTGGCCGGAACAGGGAGACGTCGGCAGTGCACTAAGTCAGCAGCGCATGTCACAAGCCCCACCGCAGGGTAAAAGTGCTCACGTGAGCACTTCTGGTGCAAGACCCCAGCCGATGCCTTCAGAGCAACAGGCCCCGGATTTGACTTCCTTAGGAATTGAGTTTCAGATCTGTGCAAGGATTGTTCTCGCCACGTCTGGGAGGAAAGGCTGCTTTTCTCAGCCCCGGGCTCAACGGCCATGCATTTAAAGTTCCCCAGGCTGCTCTTTGATCCCTCCCAATTGCTCGCTCGCACCAGTCCGGGTGGAGGCTGGGTAAGGGCTAGTACTACATCTGAACCTGGTGCGGTAACCCCCCCCACTCCTCTCACCTTCCCTTCCCTCTCAAGTCGCTCCTCACTCACGGCAGAGGTGGCAGCTCAGCTCCGACTCCGAGAAGGTCCCAGCCGGCTCCGGAATCAGTGAAAATCTGGGAAGAGGAAGAGAGGGAGGAGTCCACTCCCAACAGCCTCCTCCCCCTACTCTCCTGCCTAAGTTCAGAAACACTTCTTACGGGAAAAGGATGTTTAGTCACTTGATTTGCGAGGAAAGGAGGAATCCCTGGGGATCCCAGCGTCGTGTTTCTTTTTCCATAGTTTTCAGGGTAACCAAGCACTGACTCAGCTCGTATTGCGAGCTGGTTGCTGAGCACACACCCTCATGTTAGTAAACTCTGGCGGTTTCTGGACCAAGGTTCAGACAACGTCGGGTTCTCACACTGCCCAGGTCGATCAATTTACAGGATAGCAAGTTGCCTCCTACCGAATGTTTTGCACTTCACCTGCTCTTTCGCCGTTATATCCTGACTTGCCACACAGCTACATTCCACAGAACGTTGTGCATCTGCAACAGGAGACTGGCTCACCTCAGACCGTTATATTGTGCAGTCACACTGTGAGGAACATTTACATTAATCCTGCCACGGTTCCAGCTTTCATTCTCCACTTGTTCCCATACAACCTTCCCCAGATTCTACCCCTCACAGAAACACTAGGGGCAACTTACAGTAGCCAGTTAACTCACCAGCCTGCACGCGTTTGGGATGCGGAAAGAAACTAGACCACCCGGGAGGGAACCCATTGCGGTCACGGGGAGAACGTGCAAACTCCACACGGGCAGGTAGTCTGATCATGAACCTGAAACTCACAGGTGCTGATCTCCCCCCACACCTGAAACCCACAGGTGCTGATCTCCCCCCCACAGGTGCTGATCTCCCCCACACCTGAAACCCACAGGTGCTGATCTCCCCCCCCACAGGTGCTGATCTCCCCCCACACCTGAAACCCACAGGTGCTGATCTCCCCCCCACAGGTGCTGATCTCTCCCCCCCCACAGGTGCTGATCTCCCCCACACACCTGAAACCCACAAGTGGTGATCTCCCCCCACACCTGAAACCCACTGGTGCTGATCTCCCCTCACACCTGAAACCCACAGGTGCTGATCTCTTCCCCCCCCACAAGTGCTGATCTCCCCTCACACCTGAAACCCACAGGTGCTGATCTCCCACACACCTGAAACCCACAGGTGCTGATCTCTCCCCCCACAGGTGCTGACTCCCCCACACCTGAAACCCACAGGTGCTGATCTCTCCCCCCACAGGTGCTGACTCCCCCACACCTGAAACCCACAGGTGCTGATCTCCCCCACACCTGAAACCCACAGGTGCTGATCTCCCCTCACACCTGAAACCCACAGGTGCTCATCTCCCCCACACACCTGAAACCCACAAGTGGTGATCTCCCCACACCTGAAACCCACAGGTGCTGATCTTCCCCCACACCTGAAACCCACAGGTGCTGATCTCTCCCCCCACACCTGAAACCCACAAGTGGTGATCTCCCCCACACAGGTGCTGATCTCCCCCCACACCTGAAACCCACAGGTGCTGATCTCCCCCCACACCTGAAACCCACAAGTGCTGATCTCCCCCCCCCACACCTGAAACCCACAGGTGCTGATCTCCCCCCACACCTGAAACCCACAGGTGATGATCTCTCCCCCCACAGGTGCTGACTCCCCCACACCTGAAACCCACAGGTGCTGATCTCCCCCGCACCTGAAACCCACAGGTGCTGATCTCCCCCACACCTGAAACCCACAGGTGCTGATCTCCCCCACACCTGAAACCCACAGGTGCTCATCTCCCCCACACACCTGAAACCCACAAGTGGTGATCTCCCCACACCTGAAACCCACAGGTGCTGATCTTCCCCCACACCTGAAACCCACAGGTGCTGATCTCTCCCCCCACACCTGAAACCCACAAGTGGTGATCTCCCCCACACAGGTGCTGATCTCCCCCCACACCTGAAACCCACAGGTGCTGATCTCCCCCCACACCTGAAACCCACAAGTGCTGATCTCCCCCCCCACACCTGAAACCCACAGGTGCTGATCTCCCCCCACACCTGAAACCCACAGGTGATGATCTCTCCCCCCACAGGTGCTGACTCCCCCACACCTGAAACCCACAGGTGCTGATCTCCCCCCTCCCCACAGGTGCTGATCTCCCCCCCACGGGTGCTGATCTCCCCCACACCTGAAACCCACAGGTGCTCATCTCCCCCACACACCTGAAACCCACAAGTGGTGATCTCCCCACACCTGAAACCCACAGGTGCTGATCTTCCCCCACACCTGAAACCCACAGGTGCTGATCTCTCCCCCCACACCTGAAACCCACAAGTGGTGATCTCCCCCACACAGGTGCTGATCTCCCCCCACACCTGAAACCCACAGGTGCTGATCTCCCCCCACACCTGAAACCCACAAGTGCTGATCTCCCCCCCCACACCTGAAACCCACAGGTGCTGATCTCCCCCCACACCTGAAACCCACAGGTGATGATCTCTCCCCCCACAGGTGCTGACTCCCCCACACCTGAAACCCACAGGTGCTGATCTCCCCCCTCCCCACAGGTGCTGATCTCCCCCCCACGGGTGCTGATCTCCCCCCACACCTGAAACCCACAGGTGCTGATCTCCCCCACACCTGAAACCCACAAGTGGTGATCTCCCCCCCACCCCACACACACACACATACAAAAACTTCTTCTGTTGTCCATCAGAATCTGATGACAACGTCCACTCTTTTAATTTTGAGATCTTTGATGACTATACAGTCCTATCCTGGACCCACAAGCTCTATTGCAGGTGGGACATGTATATGTGGTAGTGGTGGTAGTGATGGCAACCATGGCTGCATTTCTCCCAGCTCTCTTCTGCTGTCTTCTGGTTGTTCTTTCCATCTCCAGAATACGAACCCCGTCCCTACTCAGCTGTCGCCAAGTGTTACGGTCAGCAGCAACATCCTCCAGGTCCTCAGGTCTGATCTTGCACTTCCTTAAAGCATTCTTCATCTGATCCTTATAGTGCTTCTTTTTTTTAATATTATTTATTTATTGAATTTTAGAGATTACAAAGAATAAATGTGATAATAAAATAGTAAGAAAAATGATATTAACCCTCCCCCCTCCCCTTAACCCTCCCCCCCCCTTAACCCTTATCTAAAGAAAGAGGGAAAAAAAGAAAGAAAAGAGAAGAAAGATTGCCTGGATATCGGAGGATCCCCACATGCTCCATGGAGTTCAAAATAATTTTGATATTTATTTTCACTTTCCCCAATTACTATAATTTTATCTTCAAAGGACATATGTATCTAATCCTATCTTTTGTAAGTATGGTGACCAAATTTTCAAAAATATATCATATTCATTTCTTAAATTATACGTAATTTTTTAAAGTGGAATACAACTATGTATTTCATTATTCCAACGATCCATAGTTAAATTTAAATCAGATTTCCAAGTAACTGCGATAACTTTTTTGGCTACTGCCAAAGAAATTTTTATAAATTTTTTCTGATACTTATTCAATTTAAATTTCGTTATTGTCCCTTCAATGTCTCCTAATAAAAATAATAATGGACTATGTGGGAGTTGTACTCCAATAATTTGTTCCAATAAAAGTCTTAAATTAATCCAAAATGGTTGAATTTTAGAACAAGACCAAGTAGAATGTAAAAAAGTACCAATTTCTTGTTTACATCAAAAACATTGGTCAGACATATTTGAATTTAATCTATTTATTTTCTGTGGTGTTATATATAATTGATGTAAAAAATTATATTGTATTAATCTAAGTCGAACATTTATTGTATTTCTCATACTATCAGAACATAATCTTGACCAATTTTTTCCATCAATTTTAACATTCAGATCAGATTCCCATTTTTGTCTTGATTTATGAATTCCTAATTTAATTGTCTGCTTTTGAATCAAATTATATATACAAGATGTAAATTTTTTAATTTTTCCTTTCTGAATTAATATTTCTATTTCAATAGGTTTTGGCATCAACATTGTTTGTCCCAGCTTTTCTCGTAAATAGGCTTTTAATTGAAAATAACAGAAAAGAGTGTTATTTGATATTTTATATTTATTTTTTAATTGATCAAACGACATCAATGTACCTCCTTCAAAACAGTCACCTATATATTTAATCCCCTTTTGAAACCAATTATGTAAAAGTTTATTATCCATTGTAAAAGGAATAAGCCTATTTTGAATTAAAGTCCTTTTTGCTAATAAAGATTTCTTTATCTCATCGTCCATATTTACCTTATTCCATAAATCAATCAAATGTCTTAATATAGGAGATTCTTTTTTTTCCCGTATCCATTTGGATTCCCATTTATATATAAAATTTTCTGGTATATTTTCTCCTATCTTATCTAATTCTATTCTAATCCATGCCGGTTTTTCTTCATCAAAAAAAGATGCAATAAATCTAAGTTGATTTGCTTTATAATAATTCTTAAAGTTCGGAAGTTGTAACCCTCCTAAATCAAATTTACATGTCAATTTTTCCAATGATATTCTTGACATCTTTCCTTTCCAAAGAAATTTCCTTACATATTTATTCAGTTCTTGAAAAAATTTCTGAGGTAATTGTATTGGTAAAGTTTGAAATAAATATTGCAATCTAGGAAATATATTCATTTTTACAACATTAACTCTACCTATTAATGTTATTGGTAACATCATCCATTTATCAAGATCCTCTTTTACTTTTTTTTAATAATGGCAAATAATTATGTTTATATAAATTTTTTACATCATTGTTAACTCTAATACCTAAATATTTTATCCCATTTATTGACCATCGAAATTGAGTTGCTAATCGACATTGATTATAATTTCCTTTGGTAAGGGGTAAAATTTCACTTTTATCCCAATTTACTTTATAACCCAATTCTTCCCCATATTCTTCCAATCTAAAAGATAATCTTTGCAAAGATTGCAATGGGTTTGTTAAGTAAATCAAAACATCATCAGCAAAAAAGTTAATCTTATATTCTTCTTGATTAACTCTAAAGCCCCCAATATCTGAATCTGTTCTAATTAATTCAGCTAATGGTTCTATTGCCAATACAAATAAAGCAGGTGATAATGGGCAGCCTTGTCTAGTTGACCTCGTTAAACAAAATGGTGTTGAAATCTGACCATTTGTAACTACTTTAGCTTGAGGATTAGTATTTAAAATTTTAATCCATTGTATAAAAGATTTTCCTAATTCATATTTTTCCAATACCTTAAATAAAAAATCCCATTCCAATCTATCAAATGCTTTTTCTGCATCCAAAGCAACTGCCACACTCATTTCCTCTCTTTTTTGTGCCAAATGAATTATACTAATTAACCGGGTTATATTATCCATTGATTGTCTATTTTTAATAAAACCTGTTTGGTCCATATGTATTAATTTTGGTAAATATTTAGATATTCTATTAGATAAAATTTTTGCTATTATTTTATAATCTGTATTCAACAAAGAAATAGGCCTATATGATGCTGGTTTTAAAGGATCTCTATCTTTTTTTGGCAGTACAGTTATGATCGCTGTTAAAAAAGATTGTGGGAGTTTATGCATTCTTTCCACTTGATATATTAATTCCATAAAAGGAGGAATTAATAAATCTTTAATTTTTTTTATAAAACTCAGGAGGAAAACCATCTTCTCCTGGAGATTTATTACTCTGAAGTGATCCTAAAGCTTCTTCAACCTCTTTTAATGTAAAGGGCATATCTAATCCTTTCTGTTCTTCGAAATTTAATTTTGGAAGGGTTATTTGTGATAAAAATTTATCTATCTCAGCAATCTTATTTTTTGATTCTGATTGATATAGATCAGTGTAAAATTTTTTTAAAGTTTCATTAATTTCTAAAGGGTTATAAGTAACCTTATTTACACTTGTTCTAATTGCATTTATTGTTTTAGAAACCTGTTCTGTTTTCAACTGCCAAGCAAGAATTTTATGTGATCTTTCACCTAATTCATAATATTTCTGTTTAGTTCTCATAATTACTTTTTCTGTACGACATGTCTGGAGTGTATTATATTGTAGTTTTTTGTTAACAAATTGTCTTCGTTTTTCTTCTGTCATGTATCTTTGAGATTCTTTTTCTAACTTTATAATATCTTTTTCCAACTGATCTATTTCTGCTGCGTATTCCTTCTTAATTTTAGATGTATAACATAATCTGACCCCTTAAATATGCTTTCATCGCTTCCCATAATACAATTTTATCCTCTACTGAATGTAAATTTGTATCCAAAAAAAATTGAATTTGTTTTTTCATAAAATCACAAAAATCTTGACGTTTTAATAGAATTGAATTAAATCTCCATCTATAAATCGATTCCTCCTTATCCAACATTATCATTGTCATTATCAAGGGAGAATGATCTGACAGTATTCTTGCTTTATATTCCACACTTTTCACTCTATCTTGAATATTTTTTGATAGTAAAAAAAATCAATCCTTGAGTAAGTTTTATGTCTATTTGAATAAAATGAATAATCTCTCTCTCAGATTCATTTTTCTCCATATATCAATCAGGTTTAAATCTTTCATTAATGATAAAGTTAATTTTGTTACTTTTGATTTTGTAGCAACTTTAGTTGACCTATCCAAAACAGGATCCAAACAAAAATTAAAATCTCCACCTATTAATATTTTATCATGTGCATCAGCCAATTTCAAAAAAACTTCTTGTATAAATTTTACATCATTTTCATTTGGTGCATAAATATTCATAAAAGTCCATAATTCTGAAAAAATTTGACAATGTATAATTACATATCTCCCCCAGAATCAATCATTACATTTTGTATTTTAATTGGTAAAGATTTATTAACCAAAATTGCAACTCCTCTCGATTTTGAATTAAATGAAGCTGCAATAACATTTCCAACCCAATCTCTCTTTAATTTCTTATGTTCTGTTTCTGTTAAATGCGTTTCTTGTAAAAAAGCTATATCTCCTTTCATTTTCTTAATATATGTTAAAACTCTTTTTCTTTTCACAGGCCCATTAATTCCATTAACATTAAAACTTAATAAATTAAGCAAATTAGTCATTCATAATACCTTGGGAACTCTTTAAAATTCTCCATGTTGCTATGAGTCTCTCCCCAACCATCCAGGCAAAAAAGAAGAAAAATATAAAAAAGATAACTAATATATAAGAAAAAAAAATGAAATACCCCCCCACTAATGTTGCGAATAAAAAGAACACAACATTACCCCCCCCCATTTTACGGGTCATGGCAGTCGCTATGATTGTACATGTGAAACTCGCAGCCATTGATCAGGAGCTCCTCCAGCTCCCCCGCAAAAAGGAAAAAATATATATATATTAATGAAGAAAAAAAAAAGAAAATAATTAGTATCTCTACTCCCAATTAATTCTCCTCGACTATTTTTTCTTTATAAATGTCCATCAAGTCCAACCTTATTTCAATCTTCATCATTAGTCCATTTCATTTCTATAATTCTTTAGTCCTCTTCATGAACATCAGGTAGTTCTTGTACAAATTTCTCCGCTTTCCGGTAGTCAACAAAAAAACTTCTTTCTCTATTTTCCAGAAAAATTATCAATTTTGCTGGGTAGCTCAATAAAAGTTTATAACCCTTTTCCCATAAAGATTTTTTCACTGGATTAAATTCTTTCCGCCTCTTCAGAAGATCGTAACTTATGTCTGGATAAAAAAAACTCTTTTCCCTTCTATTATCAATGGCCCTTTTCTCTCTTTAGCACCCTGAGTAGCTGCCTTCAAGATCATTTCTTTATCTTGATACCTTAAGCATTTTATCAAAATTGATCTTGGATTTTGATCTTGTTGAGATCTTGGTCTTAAAGCTCTATGTGCTCTTTCAATTTCAATTACTTGACTTCCTTTTTCATTTCCAAAATTTTTGGAATCCAATCTTGAAAGAATTTTATTGGATTTTCTCCCTCTGTACCTTCCATAAGACCAACAATTTTAATATTATTTCGTCTACTAGAATTCTCAAGCGCATCCATTTTTTCAAACATCCGTTTTCTTTCTGCTGTCCAGACAAGATTATCATTTTCTATTTTTTCTATTTTTTCAGTATTTTCTTCCACTTTTACTTCCATCTCTTTAACTTCCTTCTCCATCTTCTTTTGTTTTTCCACCACATTATCAAGTGTATTCTGTATCCTTTTTATATCTGTTCTTATAGCTTTTAATTCATTCGTCATTTATATCAGGATATCTTTTATGTCTCCTTTAATCTCTTTCTTCTTTTCCTCTTCCTCCGAATTTCCCAAAGAGTCTGTTTCTACTTCCGATCCAGATCCACTTTCTCTTCCAGCCGTAGTTGGGATTTGTAGTTTTGTTGATATCTTTTCATACATACTTTCGCGCATGCGTTCCTTCCGTTTCTTTTTAGAGACCGCCGACATTGCTGCAGCTTCCTTCCCATCATCATCAGAAGTGCCATGCACTTCGCCGGGAGGAGATCTAACTTGAGTCCAATGCTTCGCCGAAACGGTTAGGCCTTTTTCCCCACCGATTTGCGCAGCCTTCGAAGTAGTAGCTTTCTTCTGTTTCAATTTAGGAGCCATATCAAAAGATAATCCCGAGTTGCTTATAAATAGTTTCTAATAGATATTTGTTAACTCTTCTTCATTTAAACCCTATTTCATTACTTTTTACGAGGGAGCTGGATTTCCAACGTCTCGACCCTACGTCATCACGTGACGCCCCCCCCCCCCCCCTTATAGTGCTTCTTCAGCCCTCCAGCTGAGCGTCGACCATGATGTAGCTGGCCGTATAACGCTCTGCGGGGTAGCCGACATGGGGGCATCCTTATCACCTGCCCCAGCCACTGCAGCTGATGCTGGGTGATCATGGCCTCAATACTTCTGCAGTTGGTCTTTACTAGTATTTCAGTGTGAGGCACCCGCTCACGCCAGGTAATTCCCAGGATGCGCTGAAGGCAGCTTATGTGGAAGCGCTCCAAGGACTTGATGTGACAGCTGTAGGTTACCCAAGGTTCACAGCTATAAAGGAGGGTGGTGACACAGATCGCTTGGTATACAGCGACCTTTGTGTAGGGACGAAGGCTCCTGTTCTGAAAGACTCTACGCTGAAGTCTCCCAAAGGCAGCTGATGCTCTGGATGTCGTTGTCAATGCCGCTATCCTCAGAGAGAATGCTCCCCAGATATTTGAAAGGTGGCACTACTGACAGC
>NC_133124.1:191516028-191638528 GCF_048418815.1 Hemitrygon akajei | reverse complement strand
GAACAACTCTTGCACTGCTGGATGGTGTGTGTCATCCACAAAACGCAATGCAGTTACTCACTCAGGCTACTCCGACAGCACGCTCCAAGCACATCCAGGAGCGCAAGGACAACTGGCACAGAGGACACCACCTTCTTCTGGAAAAGGACCACAGAGTTCAGGAAGGTGACTTCAAGGGCAATGAAAGGTGCTGTTGTCTTGAAAATGAACAAAGCTCAGGATGGTCCCTGTAGGACACAATGTGAGGCCATTGGGCCCATCAGGATCCTACTGGCAGTCATCCTCTATTAATATTGACCATGGTGGCCTGTTGACTGTTCCACCATGGGCAGCGCTGTCACTTTGTCTGTCCTTTCCTCTCTGGAGCGTCAAAGGCTGAGGGGGGGGGCGGTGAACTGATAGAAGGACGAAAAGTTTTAAGAGACACGTGGAGATAATCAGAGTCTTTTTCCCCCGAGTAGAAATGGCAAATGCTAGAAAGCATAGCTTTAAAGTGAGAAGGAATGTTTAAAGAGGGTTGAGAGACATACAAACAGGCAAGAAATGGAGGATAGAGACCATGTGCAGGCAGATGGGATCAGTTAAAACTGGCATCATTGTCAGTATAGTCATTGTGGGCTGAATGGCCTGATCCTGTACTGCTCTATGTTTTATGAGAGATCAGGAAAATCTGATCTCAAAGCTCAGCTTGTAAAGGTAAGGTGCAATGGAGTTCCTTGTTGCTCTGAGATTTGATGGAGGGGACAAAGTGCTTCAGTACCGATACAAACTTGAGGGGTCTCGACAAGGTGGATGTGGAGAGAATGTCTGATGTTTCCCCTTCTGGAGCAAGGTATTACCATTTAAGTATCAGAGGTCACAGGATTAAGAAGGGGTGAAGCCATTTTTTTCTCTCAGACAGTTGTGTCTTCAGAATGTTTTTTCCTCGGAGGGCAGTTGGTAGCAGAAGACATTGGTTGTTTTCAAGGCAGAGGAAGAAAGATTCTCAATAAATACGGAAGAGAATGGTTAAGGGGAGTGGGTGGGAATGTGCAGTTGTGACTACATTTAAATCGGTCATTGTCTGAATGGTGGGACAGGCTTGAGGGACGGAATGGCCTTCTGGTTCACAAGTTCATGATCTGAGCATCGAGGATCCAGAGGGAAAATGAGGAGGAACTTGTACAAACAATGTGTGGTATGATTTAGAAAGCGTGGCCTGAAAATCAGGGAGAGATTCTGAGCGGAACACTGATGGGTCAGACTGGAAGGGTGATGGTGCTAGAGTCATAGAGAAGTACAGCACAGGAACAGGCCCTTCAGCCCATCTAGTCCATGCCAAAACCATTTTAACCGTCTACTCCCATTGACCTGCGTCAGGACCGCAACCCTCCATGCCCCTACCATCCATGTACCGATCCAACCTTCACCTGAATGTTGAAATCGAGTTTACATGTGCTGTGGCGTGGATGAAATCACGGGAGAGAGAGTTACTGGTAGGTACAAAGCCGCTTCTTTATTCGACACAACAAGGTACAGCAAGCATCATACAGAGACCCTTTGGTGGAAAAAGTCTGTTTGCCCAATGCTAAACACAAAGGACAATCCATATTTACAAAGTATTGACAATGCTTTCTTGCATACAAAACATCATACCTTCTGTCTTCATCCATTCCGCCTGACGCCAACATGCCTGGGCTGGTATTCACAGTCTTTAGGAGTGCAAGTTAAATCCACAATACATTTATTTGGTATTTTACATACTAACATAGAGGACAACCCATATTTACAGAGTATAGACAATGCTTTCTTTTGATGCTACATACAAAACATCATACCTTCTGTCTTCATCCATTCTGCCCGACGCCAACATGCCTGGGCTGGTATTCACAGTCTTCAGTTAAATCCACAATACATTTATTTGGTATTTTACATGCTAACATAGAGGACAATTCATATTTACAAAGTATAGATAATGCTGTCTTCGAAACTACCTGTAAACTTCACGCTTCCATCTGCAGCATCTGGCCTAGTATTCCAGTATTCACAGATTTTAGGAACAGCATTGTTACAAATGAACTGGGTTCACAGCTTTTAGGAAATGCATTGTCATTTAAGTTTAAGTGAATTGTCTACCCAAGAAGTCACTCTAACAACATGCACCACTTGTTCTGGCAGCTCATTCCATACTCTCACGACCCTCCGAGTGAAGAAATTTCCCCTTTCGTCCTCAAGCCGCGACCTCTGGTTGTAGTCCCACCCAACCTCAGTGGAAAAGCCTGCCTGAATTTACCCTATCTATACCCCTCTTAATTATGTATACCTCTATCAAGTCACTCTCTCAACCTTCTACCTTCCAAGGAATAAAGTCCTTGTTTACTCATTCTTTCCTTATAACTCGGGTCCTCCAGACCCAGCAACATCCTTCTACATTTTCTCTGTACTCTTTCAATCTTATTTACATCTTTCCTGTAGGTAGGTGACCAAAGTTGCACACAATACTCCAAATTAGGCCTCACCAATATCTTATAGAACTTCAACATAATATCCCATCTCCTGTACTCAATAGATTGATTTATGAAGACCAATTTGCCAAAAGCTTTCTTTACACTCCTATCTATCTGTGATGCCACTGTCACAAAATTCTGGATCTGTATTCCCAAATCCCTTTGTTCTACCACACTGCTCAGTAGCCTACAGTTCACCATTTAAGACCTCTCCTGTTTTGTCCTACTGAAGGGTAATACTTCACACTTGGCTGAATTAAATTCCATCTGCTATTTTCCAGCCCATTTTTCCAGCTGATGCAGATCTCTCTGCAAACCACAATAACCTTCCTCACTGTCCACTACACCCCCAATCTTGGTATCATCTGCAAATTTGCTGATACAGATAGCCATATTACCATCCAGATCATCTACATAGATGACAACAATAACAGACCTAGCACTAATCCCTGCCACTAGTCACAGGCTTCCAGTCAGAGAGGCAACTGTCTACCACCACTCTGGCTTCTCCCACAAACCAAGGTCTAATCCAATTTACTACCTCATCCTGAAAGCCGAGTAACTGAACCTTCTTGACCAGTTTCCCATGCAGGATCTTGTCAAATGCCTTGCTGAAGTCAGATTCCTGGTAACTTTATCAAAAAACTCTGTAAGATCGGTTAGCTCTGACATACCATGCACAAAGCTATGCTGACTATCCCTAATCCATGTTTATCTAAATACTCAAATATCCAGTCCCTTAGAATATCTTCCAATAACTTTCCCACAACTGGTGTCAGACTCACTGGCCTATAATTTCTTGGTTTATTTTTAGAGCCTTTCTCAAACAGCAGGACAACATTGGCTCTCCTCCAATTCTCTGATACCTCTCCTTTTCTCCTTTCGCTTAAGTTGATTTAAACTTCTCTGCTAGGGAACCAACAATTTCTACACTTGCCTCCGGTAGGGTCCGAGGAAATGGCCCTGGGAATTCATTCACACCGGTTTGCCTCAGGAAAGCAAAGCTCTCTGTAACCTGTACAGATTCCGAGAAGTTGGTGCCGCTTTGCCTCACTTCTATGGACTCTGTGTCTGTCTCCCGAGTAAATACGAATGCAAAAAATTTAGTTAAGCTCTCCCCCATCTGCTTTGGCTCCACACATGGATTACCGTTCTGATCTTCCAGAGTCCCTTTTGCTCTTAACGAGGCTGTAGAACCCCTCAGGATTCTCCTTCAGCTTGTCTGCTAGAGCAATTTCGTGCCTCCTTCTAGCCCTTGTGATTTCTTTCTTGTATTTCTTATGCTCTTGTCAGGACCTTCAGTCGAACTCTGTCTTTTTGTGTGTTTCCCCCTAGCTGTCAGTCTGTCGTTTTGTATTGCCAGGTGTTGCTGCTCTACTCCGGCCCCTGTGTCACTGAGTACTCCGTCTCTCATCTGTTTCTCACTATTACCTGTATTGCTGCCACCCGTGTCTCATTGTGCTCCACCTATCATCTGCCTCTCTGTTTATTGCTCAGTGTATTTCAGTCCAGTGTTTTCATCTGTTTGTTGCCAGATTGTGCCAATGAATTTTCCTGAGCCTTTCCAGCATTCGTATCTGTATCCTGTCTGTCTGAATATTGACTCTGCCTGTTTCCCGATTCTGGTCTTTGGATTTCTCCGGGTGTTTTGATCTCTGCCTGAACTTTGACGCCGACGTTGTTTGCACCTCGGGATTTGCTACTCAATTAATATCGCTGTGTGCACAGTACTGGGTCTGTGATTGAATCCCTGCTCCAGAGCCCTGACAACTCTATTGAGCCTCATTTGTTCCTACCCACCTAAATGCTATGCACCTCCTTTTTCCTCTTAACCAGGGTCTCAATATCTCTTGAAAACCAACACTCCCTACATTGGCTATCTTTACCTTTTATTCTGACAGACACATACAAGCTTTGTACTCTCAAAATCTTCTTTTGAAGTCCTACCACTTACCAACTACACCTTTGCCAGAAAACAGCCCGTCCCAATCCACACTTTCCAGATCCTTTCTGATACCATCAAAATTGGCCTTTCTTCAATTTTGAATTTTAACCCGCGGACCAGACCTATCATTTTGCCTCTGACCAACTCTTCGCGCACAGCACAGTCTGAAGCATCAGTAGTAATGGCTATGGGTGTGCCAGTAGGGCCATGTTGGAGAGAGTTTGTCTGGTATCATCCAATGCCCCGGTCATACCCGCTGACCATCAGCACGTGGTTAGGGGCTCTGCCGTTAAGGACACTATACAGTGGGAGCACAAGCTCAGCAGCTTGTGGAATGAAGTGGTGATAGAAATTCACCATGCCTAAAGACTCCTGTAGTTTTTTACTTGAGCGGAGTGGTGGGAAACCCGTCTCCATTCCTCCTGCAGTCCACAACCAGCTCCTTTGTTTTTGCCACGTTGAGGGAGAGGTTATTTCCTTTACACCACCGTGTCGGGGTGATGACTTCCTCTCTGTCGGCTGCCTCGTTATCATTTGCGATAAGGCCGATCAGTGTAGTATCGTCAGCAAATCAGAGTGGTGTGGACAGCCCAGCGCATCCGTAGATGTGAACTTCCCACTATTCGGAACATTTACAGAGAAAGGTGAGTAGAAAGGGCCCAAAGGATCATTGGGGACCTGAGTCACCCCAACCACAAACTGTTCCAGCTGCCACCATCCAGGAAATGGTACCGCAGCACTAAAGCCAGGACCAACGGGCTCCAGGACAGCTTCTTCCACCAGGTCATCAGACTGATTAATTCACGCTGATACAATTGTATTTCTATGCTATATTGACTGTCCTGTTGTACATACTGTTTATTATAAATTACTACAAATTGTGCATTGCAGATTTAGACAGAGAGGTAGCATGAAGATTTTTACTCCTCGTGAAGGATGTAAGAAATAAAGTCGATTCAATTTGTTTGCTGGGACGTGTTTCGCACCTTCTGTGGAGATGTGATGGCCGAGAAGGTCAATGGTCGACAACTCAAACTGGTATTAAGCAGGATTAATACTCAACCCGTGTTGGCTTAACTGCTCAATAAGTGTGCAGAGATGAGATACGTGTTTGGATTTGGATGCCCTGGCAACAAGTATTTCATCCAGGTAAACAAAAAATAAATCTTTTAATGCAGAGTCCATCAGCTGTTGGAAAGACTGTGCTGCATTTTTCAGTCCAAATGGCATGCGTAGGAACTCAATGAGGCGAAACATGGTTATCACAGATGTTTCGGGAACGTCCTCTGAGCACACAGGCACCTGATAGTAACCCCTAACTAAGTCAACTTCTGGAAAGAACTAACTCTCCGGCTAAACGTGGCGTAAAGTCTTGAATGTGTGGAACTGGGTAATGATGGGGGGTGGTGACCTTGAAACGGTGTTGGCAATCACCACATGGGTGGCACCACCATCAGACTTGGGGACCAGATGGAGGGGCAAAGCCCAGGGGTATTCAATCAGCATCCAGTGCCAAGTCTTTCTATGTTGGCAAACTCAGCTCTCGCAGTCGCCAGCTTTTCTGGGTCCTGTCTACGTGCACAGTCATGGAATGGCGGGCCAGTTGTCGAAATGTGGAGCTCGACTCCACGCTTTGTGACTGTGGTGGAGAATGTGGGCTTGGCGAGGTTTGGGAATTCGTCTAACGGTCAAGTAAACTCACATAGGGTGGTGCATGTGCTTGACAGAGTTGTTGTGGGAAACTTACTGGGGGAGCAGGGTAACCTTAAAATCATTTTCCCTCCAATCCATTAAAATCCACAAGCCGGCAGTTCTTAAGATGGACTAATAATCCTTGAGTACCGAGCAGAGATCTAGCCACTTCAGCCATGACAAGGTCCCATGTGTAACGTTGTCCCCTGAAGCAGAGCGTCGCCCGTCGTGTCCCATAAGTCTGGATCTTCCTCCCGTTGATGACCTCCAGTGAGGTTTCATCACTCTTCTCCTCAGCAATAGGTGATGCTGGCAGCACCGTCACTTGAGCATCCATGTCCCACAGGTAGCGTCGCCCTGAAAGGGTGTCCGTAGTGAACAGCAGACGACCTTGACAGCTGGAATCCACGGTGCTAACAGACCTCTGATGTCCTGATGCATCGGCACTGTCGAAGCTGCAAGGCCGTCAGCACTTCCTGGCGTTCGTGCTGAAGCGAGTGTGGTAAAAGCACAGGCCTGGCATCATTTGTTTTGCAGCTGCAGGCATCTTTATGCTGGGGGCTTCCTGACTCGGCTTATCGAGGTACGGAGAGGAGAAAGAATGATGCCCAGCTGCCTGGCTATGTGTAGACCATCAGACATTTTAAACAAGCTCCTCGTAGACCATCACGGGTGCATTAATGAGGGCTATATGAACTTGATCAGGCATTCACTGCATGGAGATTTCTTTAAAGATAAATCAAGAATGGTGATTTCTCAAGAGAGACAGCATGGGGTCCATTAGCTCTGAGGCCTAGTATCGCCGGAGCCGGGCAAGAAGAGCAACTGTTCGGTGTGCTCAGACTCCGATAGATCAAAAGTCTGTAAAAGGTGAGTTTTCAGCGATCAGTGTTTATTGTGTTCAGGCAGGTGTTCCAGTAGACTCTCCACTCTCACAGCTCTGGAGCTGCCAAGTGAATTTGTTGAATAGAATTTGGAGCATAGTAGAATTTAGTGTCGTCTGCGGTGATTTCCTGCAGTGCAAATTGGGCCTCGGCTTGTACAAACCAAGCGATGGCATTTTGCTCACAAAACCCTAGCAATTTCAAAGCAACCGCATTGGCTGACATGTTCAATAATTCTGGAATCGTCCTAAGGCATCGGGGTCAACAATGTAGGTTTACTCAAATAAAATGGTGGAGGCATTTTGTGTTTAAGAAAAACCGTAACAACTCATTTATTGTGCTCCAAACACTGAACACAAAGCGTGGTAAAAGTACTTTACATAATTACGGCATCACATCAGAGTGGCCTCATAGAGTGAACCCAACTCAATATCGGTGGTTGTTAATTATGTACATTACCCTACAGATGCAGTTGTTAGGGACACTGGAGGGCTCCCTGCTTTCCCACATCCCACAAGAGGAGCATTTGACTATCCTGCCTGGCATCTCTACTGTTCTAACTGAGCAGGTGTGAAGAAAGGGGGAAGAAAAACCTCCACTTCTCTTCTCTGAAGCCTCGAAGAACTAAAGCCTGAAAATCTCCACTCTGACTGTCCATTCCAACAATAGCCACTCCACTTCCCCCTGCCTTACTTTAATTTGTTCTTGCTAATCAATCCCAAATGCTGATTGGCTGTTGCTCAAAGCTCCAAAAACTGCTGCGAGTTGCTGCTTTTAATAATCAGCCAGCAAAACTAGTGAATTCCATCATCTCAAGCTTCTGATCTCTCCAAATGGTTGCTGGTCAAGGCTGTTTGTGTGTGAGTGTCAGATTCAGCAGGAGATCCCTT
This sequence comes from Hemitrygon akajei, assembly GCF_048418815.1. NCBI lineage: Eukaryota > Metazoa > Chordata > Chondrichthyes > Myliobatiformes > Dasyatidae > Hemitrygon > Hemitrygon akajei. The sequence continues at coordinate 191,630,631 of NC_133124.1, read as the reverse complement.
CTGTAGTCCTGGCACCAGCCTTCAAAGAGGCAGAGTGCTTTCCCCCATCATGGATCCTATGACCCTTTACAGATCTGAGCGTGGGCACCACCTGGGGTCAGCCAGAGGATGTGTGTCACGCTCCCCTAGGTGAGGCTGGTCAGCAGAGCAGGCAGCCTGGCCTGCTCTTGATCCTGGAACGGGGAAATGCAACCTCCTGCCAGCAGGAGGCGCTGGTTGAGGGTGGTGCTGGGGGAAGGTGACCCAGGACGGACTCAGTGTAGAAACTGCTCCCTGCCCCCTCCCCCCCGTGCATCCGATGGCCCCAGGGAGACCTGAGGGCGCTGTCTTGCGTGTGAATGCCGCAGCTGGGGATTCATTTCATTCACAAAAGGCAGAGGTTGGTGGTAGATTGTTGCCTCTCTGACTGGAGACCTGTGACGAATGGTCTGCAGCAAGGATCGGTGTTGGGCCTGTTGTAGCTTGTCACCTATATCATCAATCTGGATGATAACGTGGCAATCTGGATCAGCAGATTTATGGATGGCATCAAGACTGGGGGTGCAGAGGGCATCCAGGAATGCTATCAAAAGCTTTTAGCTGGATTTGGACCAGTTAGAAAAATGGGCTGAAAAATAGCAGATGGAATTTAATGCAGACAAGGGTGAGGTGTTGCTCCTCGTGAGGACGAACCAGGGTAGAACTTACACAGCGAATGATACAGCTTGTCACAGCTTTGTCTTCATCAACTTTCCTGGTAACTTCCTTGAAAAACTATATGATTAGTTAGACACGACTGACCACGTCAAAACCACGTTGACTATCCCCAATCAGTTCTTGTCTATCCAAATACTTATATATCTGGCCACTCAGCATACCTTCCAATATCTTTCCCACGACTGATGTCAGGCTCAATGGCTTATAACTTCCTAGCCTATTCTCAGAGCCCTTCTTAAACAACGGAACAACATTAGCTATCCTCCAGTCCTCTGGCATCTCCCCCATGGCTGAGGATATTTAAAATATCCCTGCAGTCTCTGCACTCTCCTCTCACGGGGTCCAAGGGAGAACATTGTTAGGCCTTGGGGATTTTGTCTCAAGACAGCAAACAGCTCCTCCCTCTGTAATCCGTACAGGGTCCGTGACCTCACCGCTACCTTGCCTCACTTCTACAGACTCTGTGTCCATTTCCCAAGTAAATACAGGCGTAAAAACTCAACAAGATCTCCATAAACACAAGAAATTCTGCAGGAGCTGGAAATCCAAAGCAACACATGCAGTCAGGCAGCGTTCGTGGAAACTAACGAGCGATCAACATTTTGGGCTGAGGCCCTCCTTCAGGATTTAAGATCTCCCCCATCTATCTGGCTTCACACGTGGATTACCGCTGTAATCTTCCAGAGGACCAATTTTGCCCCTCACTATCCTTTTGCTCTTAATACTGTCTATCTGTAGAAGCCCTTAGGATTGTCCTTCACCTTGTCTTCTAAAGCAACCTCATGCCTTCTTTCAGCCCTCCTGCTTTAGTTTCTTAAATTTAGTTCCTTGCATTTCATACACTCCTCAAGTATCTCATTTGTTCCTATCCACCTATACCTGCACCACCTCCTTTTTATTAACCAGGTTCTCAATATCTCTCAAAAACCAAGATTCTCTAAACCTGTTTGCCTTGCCTTTCATTCTGACAGGAACGTACAAACTCTGTAATCTGAAAATTTCACTTCTGAAGGCCTCCCACTTACCAAGCGCACCTTTGCCAGAAAACAGCCTGTCCCGATCCACACATGCCAAATCCTTTCTAATATCATAAAAGTTGGCTTTTCTTCAATTTAGAATCTCAACCAGAGGACCAGACCTATCCTTTTCCATAATTGCCTTGACACTAAAGGCAAGATGATCACTGGATGCAAAGTGTTCCCCTACACACACACCTGTCACCTGCCCTGTCTCATTCCCAACAGGAGATTTAGTATCTCATTATCTTTAGTTGGGATTTCTATGTCCTGATTAAGGACACTTTCCTGAACACATTTGACAAACTCTTCCCCATCCAACTCTTTTATAGTATGGGAGTTCCATCAATACGCGGAAAGCTAAAGTCACCTATTATCACAACTTTAACTTTCTTGCAACAGTCTGCCATCTCTCTACAAATGTGTTCCTCTAAATCCTGCAGACTGTTGGGTGGTCTATAATACAATCTCATTAACGTGGTCACCCCATTCTTATCCTCAGTTCTACACATAAAGCCTCACTCAATGAGCTCCCCAGTCTGTCCTGACTGAGCTCTGCTGGGACATTTTTCATTACTGGTAACATCATCCTCCCACTTTAATCCCTCCCGCTCTGTCACATCTAAAATGATGGGACCCTGAAACGTTGAGCTCCCACTCCTGCCCCTCCTGCAACCTAATGGATACAAGGTCATAAATCCACATACTTACTGATCCGTGCCCTAAACTCTTCCACCTTCCCTCTTTGCACTGGAGTATGCAGTGCTCAGAACATTTGTCCCACTGTGATCGAGCTTTTCGTCCCTGACTTTGTATGTAGCCTTCACTAACTGTTCTGACACTGTGACTCCCATCCCCCTGCAACCCCCCCCCCCCACCCCCCCCCCCCCCTGTGCTCATGTGGGGAAGTGGGGTCTCAGCCAAGATCTTGCCAGGCAGCGTCCGCAGAGTGGTGCGGACGACTCCAGTGCCTGTTGGTTATGATGCTCTGCACACCAGCTGCCAGCACATCTGGCGATGGGTAGCAGGGAGAAGCGTTGCCACAAAGTGATCTGAAAGAACCCAGAATAACAAGAGAACATTCTGTGCTCAGTAACTCTCATAGCTGTGGATTCGATGCCAAGTGTGCATTCCTTTCAACGTCACAAACTCTTCCAGTCGCACAGTTTGTTTTGGCCCGTTGGCCCTGATCTGGGGATGAGATCCAGCACTGCTCTCTGTCTGTCAGGTGACAGGGACTGATCTCTGCACAACTACCCCAGTTTAACCACGTCTGTGGTCACAGGGAATGCTGCCAGCATCCTCAATAATTCTTTCAACATAAAGCCAACTGAAGGTATTTTTTTCTCCCCCTCCTCCTATCCAATTTGCCCCCATCACCCTATTTCTTTCCCCTTCCTTGCTCTCCCTACCTGCCCATCACCCACACCCTCCTCCCACAGGTTCCCTTCCCCCCCTTTATTTCATGCCCAACCATTCTCTCCTATTAGATTCCATCATCTTCAGTCACCTCCACCTATCACCTTCCGGCTTCTGATGTCATCCCCACCTCCATCGACCTATCACCTGCCAGCTCCTGTCCAGCCCCTCCCTCCAGACTTTTTATACTGGCTCTCACCCCCTTGCTTTCCAGTCCAGATGAAGGTTTTTGACCCAAAATGTCAACTGTGCCATTTTCCTCCACAGATGCGGCAGACGTGCTGAGTTCTTCCAGCACTTTATATGTTGCTCCAGATTCCAGCATCTCCCATCTGTCTTGTGTCTCCATAATAGCCACGTACTTCAAAGTTCAAAGTGAACTTATTACCAAAGCACGTTTATTGGTTGTCCACCATATCCGATGATGACATCGTTGGGAGAGTTTCTTTTAAGTGGAAAAGCCATTGCACTGGTTCTAATTCGGAAGTCCAGGTCCAGTGGTATGAGTAGTCGATATAACTGGGGTCTTCTTTGGTTGCAGTGGATGGCGTGACATCTGTGCGACGTCACGTCCTTCGCGCTCCACGATGCTTTGCAGAAGCATCTTCCTGGCCATTGGCTCTCAACGTTGATCTCATCCGCCCAGCCCGCCAGAGCTGACTTTGCATACTAGGGCAAATGTGTCCCTACCTCACCGGGCTAGGAGGCCCTCCATCTACCCCCACCTGGCTCGGCCCACCTGTCGAGGTAGTGCACCAGGGTGTAGTGCTCTGGCATGAAAACAGCTACTTGGAGCTACAGGGGAGAGCGGAGTGTCCGGTGTGGACAAAGGTGAGTGAGCTGCCTCAGAATGGACACAACAAATCCCTTCACCAGAGGAGCTACCCCTCCCTGGACACCCCATCACCCCATCAAAGTACACACACAGCACCACATACTACTCTGATCAAAGTACAAAAAGTAATGGATGCAGCGCGGTCTTTGTGAGCATTCACAGCAAATAGAAAGCAACACAACAGAATCGATGAAAAACTGCACGACAGAGACGGACAAACAACCAATTGTGCAAAAGACAACTAACAGTGTAAATACAAAAATGAAAGAAATAAAAAGGGGCAAAAGTTTAAGGGTAACACGAGGGGGGAACTTCTTTACTCAGAGAGTGATAGCTGTGTGGAACGAGCTTCCAGTAGAAGTGGTAGAGGCAGGTTCGATTTTGTCATTTTTTAAAAATTGGATAGGTATATGGACAGGAAAGGAATGGAGGGTTATGGGCTGAGTGCAGGTCGGTGGGACTAGGTGAGAGTAAATGTTCAGCATGGACTAGAAGGGCCGAGGTAGCCTGTTTCTGTGCTGTAATTGTTATATGGTTATAAAAATTAACAACAAATAAATAAATAAATGGATGAATGATTAAATAGATAAATATATATTTAGAACACCAGTTGTATGTTCCTTAAATATGAGTCCTGAAAAAGAATGTCAGGATGTATATTGTATACATTTCTCTGACATTAGATGTACCTATTGAAACCTATTGATAAGTTGTGGATTCAGTTCAGTGTTGGGGATTGAAGATTTCCCTCTGGATCAAGATAGTTGAGGGGTAATAACTGTTCCTGAACCTGCTGGTGTTGGCCTGCATCTCCTGTACTTCCTCCCTGGTGGCAGCAACAAGGAGAGGGCATGCGTCTAGATGGTGGGGGTCCCCGATGATGGAGGCTGTTTTCCTGACTTGTTGTGCAAGTAGGCAACCTACTACACAAATACAACTCGACAGGTGCTGAAAATAAATGGGAGAAATGTATTTCTTTAATAAATAGCGACCATGGAAAGAGCAGAGTGAATGTTTCAGATTGACGATCTCTGCGGAACCGGGATAAGCTTAGAGACGTTTTGAAGAGTGGAGTGTGGTAAATGAGAGAGAAGGTCTGGAGATGGGAGAAGGCAGGAAGGATTAAATAATCACCAGTCCATTTCATGTTTCCACAGTCCTTCACCCTCTCCTGCCTTCACAGACAACTCGTCCTCGATCTTCTATCCACTCCGTTTCCTTCAAATTCACCTCCTCCAAGTAAATACTCAACGTCAACACTACTTTGTAACACTACTCTTGATATTAATTTCCATTCATCAGTGAGGGAAGGGAGATGTTTGGGAAACAGGGAGTGACAGGGTTCAGATACTGGAGTCTTATCTCCTGCAGGTTAATGACTATATTTCCCAGGACAGCTGAGTTCATTACCGAACACCTTCCAGCCAGTGTGGTGCAGACACTGTAGGAGATCCAGCTATATTGTCCTATGAATGCATTCTCGTGGAACGTGAGACAGTACCGTACAGGACAGCTCTTCAGCCCACAAAGCTGTGCCAAACTAACTAAACTAATAACACTTCATCACCCCGGCCTGTACATGGTCCAGATTCCTCCATTTCTGCACATTGTCAAGATCCCTCACTCTCTGCACGAAGTACAGATCCCTCCATTCTCTGCACAGGGTCCAGATCCCTCACTCTCTGCACAGGGTCCAGATCCCTCACTCTCTGCATGAAGTACAGATCCCTCCATTCCCTGCACAGGGTCCAGATCCCTCACTCTCTGCACAGGGTCCAGATCCCTCACTCTCTGTACAGGGTCCAGATCCCTCACTCTCTGCACAGGGTCCAGATCCTTCACTCTCTGCACAGGGTCCAGATCCCTCACTCTCTGCACGAAGTACAGATCCCTCCATTCCCTGCACAGGGTCCAGATCCCTCACTCTCTGCACAGGGTCCAGATCCCTCCATTCTCTGCACAGGGTCCAGATCCCTCACTCTCTGCACGAAGTACAGATCCCTCCATTCCCTGCACAGGGTCCAGATCCCTCACTCTCTGCATGAAGTACAGATCCCTCCATTCCCTGCACAGGGTCCAGATCCCTCACTCTCTGCACAGGCTCCAGATCCCTCCATTCTCTGCACAAGGTCCAGATCCCTCACTCCCTGCACAGGGTCCAGATCCCTCACTCTCTGCATGAAGTACAGATCCCTCCATTCCCTGCACAGGGTCCAGATCCCTCACTCTCTGCACAGGGTCCAGATCCCTCCATTCTCTGCACAAGGTCCAGATCCCTCACTCTCTGCACAGGGTCCAGATCCCTCACTCTCTGCATGAAGTACAGATCCCTCCATTCCCTGCACAGGGTCCAGATCCCTCACTCTCTGCACAGGGTCCAGATCCCTCCATTCTCTGCACAGGGTCCAGATCCCTCACTCTCTGCACAGGGTCCAGATCCCTCACTCTCTGCATGAAGTACAGATCCCTCCATTCGCTGCACAGGGTCCAGATCCCTCACTCTCTGCACAGGGTCCAGATCCCTCCATTCTCTGCACAGGGTCCAGATCCCTCACTCTCTGCATGAAGTACAGATCCCTCCATTCCCTGCACAGGGTCCAGATCCCTCACTCTCTGCACAGGGTCCAGATCCCTCCATTCTCTGCACAGGGTCCAGATCCCTCACTCTCTGCACAGGGTCCAGATCCCTCACTCTCTGCACATGGTCCAGATCCCTCACTCTCTGCACGAAGTACAGATCCCTCCATTCTCTGCACAGGATCCAGATCCCTCACTCTCTGCACAGAGTCCTGATCCCTCACTCTCTGCACAGGGTCCAGATCCCTCCATTCCCTGCACAGGGTCCAGATCCCTCACTCTCTGCATGAAGTACAGATCCCTCCATTCTCTACACAGGGTCCAGATCCCTCACTCTCTGCATGAAGTACAGATCCCTCCATTCTCTGCACAGGGTCCAGATCCCTCACTCTCTGCACAGGGTCCAGATCCCTCCATTCTCTGCACAGGGTCCAGATCCCTCACTCTCTGCACAGGGTCCAGATCCCTCACTCTCTGCATGAAGTATAGATCCCTCCATTCTCTGCACAGGGTCCAGATCCCTCACTCTCTGCATGAAGTACAGATCCCTCCATTCCCTGCACAGGGTCCAGATCCCTCACTCTCTGCACAGGGTCCAGATCCCTCACTCTCTGCACAGGGTCCAGATCCCTCACTCTCTGCACATTGTCCAGATCCCTCACTCTCTGCACGAAGTACAGATCCCTCCATTCTCTGCACAGGGTCCAGATCCCTCCATTCTCTGCACAGGGTCCAGATCCCTCACTCTCTGCATGAAGTACAGATCCCTCCATTCTCTGCACAGGGTCCAGATCCCTCACTCTCTGCATGAAGTACAGATCCCTCCATTCTCTGCACAGGGTCCAGATCCCTCCATTCTCTGCACAGGGTCCAGATCCCTCACTCTCTGCATGAAGTACAGATCCCTCCATTCTCTGCACAGGGTCCAGATCCCTCACTCTCTGCATGAAGTACAGATCCCTCCATTCTCTGCACAGGGTCCAGATCCCTCCATTCTCTGCACAGGGTCCAGATCCCTCACTCTCTGCATGAAGTACAGATCCCTCCATTCTCTGCACAGGCCCAGATCCCTCACTCTCAGCATGAAGTACAGATCCCTCCATTCCCTGCACAGGGACCAGATCCCTCCATTCTCTGCACAGGGTCCAGATCCCTCACTCTCTGCACGAAGTACAGATCCCTCACTCTCTGCACAGGGTCCAGATCCCTCATTCTCTGCACAGGGTCCAGATCCCTCCATTCTCTGCACAGGGTCCAGATCCCTCACTCTCTGCACGAAGTACAGATCCCTCCATTCCCTGCACAGGGTCCAGATCCCTCACTCTCTGCACAGGGTCCAGATCCCTCCATTCTCTGCACAGGGTCCAGATCCCTCACTCTCTGCACGAAGTACAGATCCCTCCATTCCCTGCACAGGGTCCAGATCCCTCACTCTCTGCATGAAGTACAGATCCCTCCATTCCCTGCACAGGGTCCAGATCCCTCACTCTCTGCACAGGCTCCAGATCCCTCCATTCTCTGCACAAGGTCCAGATCCCTCACTCCCTGCACAGGGTCCAGATCCCTCACTCTCTGCATGAAGTACAGATCCCTCCATTCCCTGCACAGGGTCCAGATCCCTCACTCTCTGCACAGGGTCCAGATCCCTCCATTCTCTGCACAAGGTCCAGATCCCTCACTCTCTGCACAGGGTCCAGATCCCTCACTCTCTGCATGAAGTACAGATCCCTCCATTCCCTGCACAGGGTCCAGATCCCTCACTCTCTGCACAGGGTCCAGATCCCTCCATTCTCTGCACAGGGTCCAGATCCCTCACTCTCTGCACAGGGTCCAGATCCCTCACTCTCTGCATGAAGTACAGATCCCTCCATTCGCTGCACAGGGTCCAGATCCCTCACTCTCTGCACAGGGTCCAGATCCCTCCATTCTCTGCACAGGGTCCAGATCCCTCACTCTCTGCATGAAGTACAGATCCCTCCATTCCCTGCACAGGGTCCAGATCCCTCACTCTCTGCACAGGGTCCAGATCCCTCCATTCTCTGCACAGGGTCCAGATCCCTCACTCTCTGCACAGGGTCCAGATCCCTCACTCTCTGCACATGGTCCAGATCCCTCACTCTCTGCACGAAGTACAGATCCCTCCATTCTCTGCACAGGATCCAGATCCCTCACTCTCTGCACAGAGTCCTGATCCCTCACTCTCTGCACAGGGTCCAGATCCCTCCATTCCCTGCACAGGGTCCAGATCCCTCACTCTCTGCATGAAGTACAGATCCCTCCATTCTCTACACAGGGTCCAGATCCCTCACTCTCTGCATGAAGTACAGATCCCTCCATTCTCTGCACAGGGTCCAGATCCCTCACTCTCTGCACAGGGTCCAGATCCCTCCATTCTCTGCACAGGGTCCAGATCCCTCACTCTCTGCACAGGGTCCAGATCCCTCACTCTCTGCATGAAGTATAGATCCCTCCATTCTCTGCACAGGGTCCAGATCCCTCACTCTCTGCATGAAGTACAGATCCCTCCATTCCCTGCACAGGGTCCAGATCCCTCACTCTCTGCACAGGGTCCAGATCCCTCACTCTCTGCACATTGTCCAGATCCCTCACTCTCGGCACGAAGTACAGATCCCTCCATTCTCTGCACAGGGTCCAGATCCCTCCATTCTCTGCACAGGGTCCAGATCCCTCACTCTCTGCATGAAGTACAGATCCCTCCATTCTCTGCACAGGGTCCAGATCCCTCACTCTCTGCATGAAGTACAGATCCCTCCATTCTCTGCACAGGGTCCACATCCCTCCATTCTCTGCACAGGGTCCAGATCCCTCACTCTCTGCATGAAGTACAGATCCCTCCATTCTCTGCACAGGGTCCAGATCCCTCACTCTCTGCATGAAGTACAGATCCCTCCATTCTCTGCACAGGGTCCAGATCCCTCCATTCTCTGCACAGGGTCCAGATCCCTCACTCTCTGCATGAAGTACAGATCCCTCCATTCTCTGCACAGGCCCAGATCCCTCACTCTCAGCATGAAGTACAGATCCCTCCATTCCCTGCACAGGGACCAGATCCCTCCATTCTCTGCACAGGGTCCAGATCCCTCACTCTCTGCACGAAGTACAGATCCCTCACTCTCTGCACAGGGTCCAGATCCCTCATTCTCTGCACAGGGTCCAGATCCCTCCATTCTCTGCACAGGGTCCAGATCCCTCACTCTCTGCACGAAGTACAGATCCCTCCATTCCCTGCACAGGGTCCAGATCCCTCCATTCTCTGTACAGGGTCCAGATCCCTCACTCTCAGCACAGGGTCAAGATCCCTCACTCTCTGTACAGGGTCCAGATCCCTCCATTCCCTGCACAGGGTCCAGATCCCTCACTCTCTGCACAGGGTCCAGATCCCTCACTCTCTGCACATTGTCCAGATCCCTCACTCTCTGCACGAAGTACAGATCCCTCCATTCTCTGCACAGGGTCCAGATCCCTCCATTCTCTGCACAGGGTCCAGATCCCTCACTCTCTGCATGAAGTACAGATCCCTCCATTCCCTGCACAGGGTCCAGATCCCTCACTCTCTGCATGAAGTACAGATCCCTCCATTCTCTGCACAGGGTCCAGATCCCTCCATTCTCTGCACAGGGTCCAGATCCCTCACTCTCTGCATGAAGTACAGATCCCTCCATTCTCTGCACAGGGTCCAGATCCCTCACTCTCTGCATGAAGTACAGATCCCTCCATTCTCTGCACAGGGTCCAATTCCCTCCATTCTCTGCACAGGGTCCAGATCCCTCACTCTCTGCATGAAGTACAGATCCCTCCTTTCTCTGCACAGGGTCCAGATCCCTCACTCTCTGCATGAAGTACAGATCCCTCCATTCTCTGCACAGGCCCAGATCCCTCACTCTCTGCATGAAGTACAGATCCCTCCATTCCCTGCACAGGGTCCAGATCCCTCCATTCTCTGCACAGGGTCCAGATCCCTCATTCTCTGTACAGGGTCCAGATCCCTCACTCTCTGCACAGGGTCCAGATCCCTCACTCTCTGTACAGGGTCCAGATCCCTCCATTCCCTGCACAGGGTCCAGATCCCTCACTCTCTGCACAGGGTCCAGATCCCTCACTCTCTGCATGAAGTACAGATCCCTCCATTCTCTGCACAGGGTCCAGATCCCTCACTCTCTGCACTAAGTACAGATCCCTCCATTCCCTGCACAGGGTCCAGATCCCTCATTCTCTGTACAGGGTCCAGATCCCTCACTCTCTGCACAGGGTCCAGATCCCTCACTCTCTGTACAGGGTCCAGACCCCTCCATTCCCTGCACAGGGTCCAGATCCCTCACTCTCTGCACAGGGTCCAGATCCCTCACTCTCTGCATGAAGTACAGATCCCTCCATTCTCTGCACAGGGTCCAGATCCCTCACTCTCTGCACGAAGTACAGATCCCTCCATTCCCTGCACAGGGTCCAGATCCCTCCATTCTCTGCACAGGGTCCAGATCCCTCACTCTCTGCACATTGTCCAGATCCCTCACTCTCTGCACGAAGTACAGATCCCTCCATTCTCTGCACAGGGTCCAGATCCCTCACTCTCTGCACAGGGTCCAGATCCCTCCATTCTCTGCACAGGGTCCAGATCCTTCACTCTCTGCACAGGGTCCAGATCCCTCACTCTCTGCACATTGTCCAGATCCCTCACTCTCTGCACATTGTCAAGATCCTCACTCTCTGCACGAAGTACAGATCCCTCCATTCCCTGCACAGGGACCAGATGCCTCACTCTCTGCACAGGGTCCAGATCCCTCACTCTCTGCATGAAGTACAGATCCCTCCATTCTCTGCACAAGGACCAGATCCCTCACTCTCTGCACAGGGTCCAGACCCCTCACTCTCTGCACAGGGTCCAGATCCCTCCATTCTCTGCACAGGGCCCAGATCCCTCACTCTCTGCATGAAGTACAGATCCCTCCATTCTCTGCACAGGGTCCAGATCCCTCACTCTCTGCACAGGGCCCAGATCCCTCACTCTCTGCATGAAGTACAGATCCCTCCATTCTCTGCACAGTGTCCAGATCCCTCACTCTCTGCACAGGGCCCAGATCCCTCACTCTCTGCATGAAGTACAGATCCCTCCATTCCCTGCACAGGGTCCAGATCCCTCACTCTCTGCACAGGGTCCAGATCCCTCACTCTCTGTACAGGGTCCAGATCCCTCCATTCCCTGCACAGGGCCCAGATCCCTCACTCTCTGCATGAAGTACAGATCCCTCCATTCTCTGCACAGGGTCCAGATCCCTCACTCTCTGCACAGGGCCCAGATCCCTCACTCTCTGCACGAAGTACAGATCCCTCCATCTCTGCACAGGGTCCAGATCCCTCACTCTCTGCATGAAGTACAGATCCCTCCATTCTCTGCACAGGGTCCAGATCCCTCACTCTCTGCACATTGTCCAGATCCCTCACTCTCTGCACAGGGTCTAGATCCCTCCATTCCCTGCACAGGGCCCAGATCCCTCACTCTCTGCATGAAGTACAGATCCCTCCATTCCCTGCACAGGGTCCAGATCCCTCACACTCTGCACAGGGTCCAGATCCCTCACTCTCTGCATGAAGTACAGATCCCTCACTCTCTGCACAGGGCCCAGATCCCTCACTCTCTGCATGAAGTACAGATCCCTCCATTCCCTGCACAGGGTCCAGATCCCTCACTCTCTGCACAGGCTCCAGATCCCTCCATTCTCTGCACAAGGTCCAGATCCCTCACTCCCTGCACAGGGTCTAGATCCCTCCATTCCCTGCACAGGGCCCAGATCCCTCACTCTCTGCATGAAGTACAGATCCCTCCATTCCCTGCACAGGGTCCAGATCCCTCACTCTCTGCATGAAGTACAGATCCCTCCATTCTCTGCACAGGGTCCAGATCCCTCCATTCTCTGCACAGGGTCCAGATCCCTCACTCTCTGCATGAAGTACAGATCCCTCCATTCTCTGCACAGGGTCCAGATCCCTCACTCTCTGCATGAAGTACAGATCCCTCCATTCTCTGCACAGGGTCCAATTCCCTCCATTCTCTGCACAGGGTCCAGATCCCTCACTCTCTGCATGAAGTACAGATCCCTCCTTTCTCTGCACAGGGTCCAGATCCCTCACTCTCTGCATGAAGTACAGATCCCTCCATTCTCTGCACAGGCCCAGATCCCTCACTCTCTGCATGAAGTACAGATCCCTCCATTCCCTGCACAGGGTCCAGATCCCTCCATTCTCTGCACAGGGTCCAGATCCCTCATTCTCTGTACAGGGTCCAGATCCCTCACTCTCTGCACAGGGTCCAGATCCCTCACTCTCTGTACAGGGTCCAGATCCCTCCATTCCCTGCACAGGGTCCAGATCCCTCACTCTCTGCACAGGGTCCAGATCCCTCACTCTCTGCATGAAGTACAGATCCCTCCATTCTCTGCACAGGGTCCAGATCCCTCACTCTCTGCACTAAGTACAGATCCCTCCATTCCCTGCACAGGGTCCAGATCCCTCATTCTCTGTACAGGGTCCAGATCCCTCACTCTCTGCACAGGGTCCAGATCCCTCACTCTCTGTACAGGGTCCAGACCCCTCCATTCCCTGCACAGGGTCCAGATCCCTCACTCTCTGCACAGGGTCCAGATCCCTCACTCTCTGCATGAAGTACAGATCCCTCCATTCTCTGCACAGGGTCCAGATCCCTCACTCTCTGCACGAAGTACAGATCCCTCCATTCCCTGCACAGGGTCCAGATCCCTCCATTCTCTGCACAGGGTCCAGATCCCTCACTCTCTGCACATTGTCCAGATCCCTCACTCTCTGCACGAAGTACAGATCCCTCCATTCTCTGCACAGGGTCCAGATCCCTCACTCTCTGCACAGGGTCCAGATCCCTCCATTCTCTGCACAGGGTCCAGATCCTTCACTCTCTGCACAGGGTCCAGATCCCTCACTCTCTGCACATTGTCCAGATCCCTCACTCTCTGCACATTGTCAAGATCCTCACTCTCTGCACGAAGTACAGATCCCTCCATTCCCTGCACAGGGACCAGATGCCTCACTCTCTGCACAGGGTCCAGATCCCTCACTCTCTGCATGAAGTACAGATCCCTCCATTCTCTGCACAAGGACCAGATCCCTCACTCTCTGCACAGGGTCCAGACCCCTCACTCTCTGCACAGGGTCCAGATCCCTCCATTCTCTGCACAGGGCCCAGATCCCTCACTCTCTGCATGAAGTACAGATCCCTCCATTCTCTGCACAGGGTCCAGATCCCTCACTCTCTGCACAGGGCCCAGATCCCTCACTCTCTGCATGAAGTACAGATCCCTCCATTCTCTGCACAGTGTCCAGATCCCTCACTCTCTGCACAGGGCCCAGATCCCTCACTCTCTGCATGAAGTACAGATCCCTCCATTCCCTGCACAGGGTCCAGATCCCTCACTCTCTGCACAGGGTCCAGATCCCTCACTCTCTGTACAGGGTCCAGATCCCTCCATTCCCTGCACAGGGCCCAGATCCCTCACTCTCTGCATGAAGTACAGATCCCTCCATTCTCTGCACAGGGTCCAGATCCCTCACTCTCTGCACAGGGCCCAGATCCCTCACTCTCTGCACGAAGTACAGATCCCTCCATCTCTGCACAGGGTCCAGATCCCTCACTCTCTGCATGAAGTACAGATCCCTCCATTCTCTGCACAGGGTCCAGATCCCTCACTCTCTGCACATTGTCCAGATCCCTCACTCTCTGCACAGGGTCTAGATCCCTCCATTCCCTGCACAGGGCCCAGATCCCTCACTCTCTGCATGAAGTACAGATCCCTCCATTCCCTGCACAGGGTCCAGATCCCTCACACTCTGCACAGGGTCCAGATCCCTCACTCTCTGCATGAAGTACAGATCCCTCACTCTCTGCACAGGGCCCAGATCCCTCACTCTCTGCATGAAGTACAGATCCCTCACTCTCTGCACAGGGTCCAGATCCCTCACTCTCTGCATGAAGTCCAGATCCCTCACTCTCTGCATGAAGTACAGATCCCTCACTCTCTGCACAGGGTCCAGATCCCTCACTCTCTGCATGAAGTACAGCTCCCTCCATTCCCTGCACAGGGTCCAGATCCCTCACTCTCTGCACAGGGTCCAGATCCCTCACTCTCTGCACGAAGTACAGATCCCTCCATTCTCTGCACAGGGTCCAGATCCCTCACTCTCTGCACAGGGTCCAGATCCCTCCATTCTCTGCACAGGGTCCAGATCCCTCACTCTCTGCACAGGGTCCAGATCCCTCACTCTCTGCACAGGGTCCAGATCCCTCACTCTCTGTACAGGGTCCAGATCCCTCACTCTCTGCACAGGGTCCAGATCCCTCACTCTCTGTACAGGGTCCAGATCCCTCACTCTCTGTACAGGGTCCAGATCCCTCCATTCCCTGCACAGGGTCCAGATCCCTCACTCTCTGCACAGGGTCCAGATTCCTCCATTCTCTGCACAAGGTCCAGATCCCTCACTCTCTGTACAGGGTCCAGATCCCTCACTCTCTGCACAGGGTCCAGATCCCTCACTCTCTGTACAGGGTCCAGATCCCTCCATTCCCTGCACAGGGTCCAGATCCCTCACTCTCTGCACATTGTCCAGATCCCTCCATTCCCTGCACAGGGTCCAGATCCCTCACTCTCTGTACAGGGTCCAGATCCCTCCATTCCCTGCACAGGGTCCAGATCCCTCACTCTCTGCACATTGTCCAGATCCCTCATTCTCTGCACAGGGTCCAGATCTCTCACTCTCTGTACAGGGTCCAGATCCCTCACTCTCTGCACAGGGTCCAGATCTCTCACTCTCTGTACAGGGTCCAGATCCCTCCATTCCCTGTACAGGGTCCAGATCCCTCACTCTCTGCACAGGGTCCAGATCCCTCACTCTCTGTACAGGGTCCAGATCCCTCCATTCTCTGCACATTGTCCAGATCCCTCCATTCTCTGCACAGGGTCCAGATCCCTCACTCTCTGCACGAAGTACAGATCCCTCCATTCCCTGCTCAAGGTCCAGATCCCTCCATTCTCTGTACAGGGTCCAGATCCCTCACTCTCAGCACAGGGTCAAGATCCCTCACTCTCTGTACAGGGTCCAGATCCCTCCATTCCCTGCACAGGGTCCAGATCCCTCACTCTCTGCACAGGGTCCAGATCCCTCACTCTCTGTACAGGGTCCAGATCCCTCACTCTCTGTACAGGGTCCAGATCCCTCCATTCCCTGCACAGGGTCCAGATCCCTCACTCTCTGCACATTGTCCAGATCCCTCCATTCCCTGCACAGGGTCCAGATCCCTCACTCTCTGTACAGGGTCCAGATCCCTCCATTCCCTGCACAGGGTCCAGATCCCTCACTCTCTGTACAGGGTCCAGATCCCTCCATTCCCTGCACATGGTCCAGATCCCTCACTCTCTGCACAGGGTCCAGATCCCTCACTCTCTGCACAGGGTCCAGATCCCTCACTCTCTGCACATTGTCCAGATCCCTCACTCTCTGCACGAAGTACAGATCCCTCCATTCTCTGCACAGGGTCCAGATCCCTCCATTCTCTGCACAGGGTCCAGATCCCTCACTCTCTGCATGAAGTACAGATCCCTCCATTCTCTGCACAGGGTCCAGATCCCTCCATTCTCTGCACAGGGTCCAGATCCCTCACTCTCTGCATGAAGTACAGATCCCTCCATTCTCTGCACAGGGTCCAGATCCCTCACTCTCTGCATGAAGTACAGATCCCTCCATTCTCTGCACAGGGTCCAATTCCCTCCATTCTCTGCACAGGGTCCAGATCCCTCACTCTCTGCATGAAGTACAGATCCCTCCATTCTCTGCACAGGGTCCAGATCCCTCACTCTCTGCATGAAGTACAGATCCCTCCATTCTCTGCACAGGCCCAGATCCCTCACTCTCTGCATGAAGTACAGATCCCTCCATTCCCTGCACAGGGTCCAGATCCCTCCATTCTCTGCACAGGGTCCAGATCCCTCATTCTCTGTACAGGGTCCAGATCCCTCACTCTCTGCACAGGGTCCAGATCCCTCACTCTCTGTACAGGGTCCAGATCCCTCCATTCCCTGCACAGGGTCCAGATCCCTCACTCTCTGCACAGGGTCCAGATCCCTCACTCTCTGCATGAAGTACAGATCCCTCCATTCTCTGCACAGGGTCCAGATCCCTCACTCTCTGCACGAAGTACAGATCCCTCCATTCCCTGCACAGGGTCCAGATCCCTCATTCTCTGTACAGGTTCCAGATCCCTCACTCTCTGCACAGGGTCCAGATCCCTCACTCTCTGTACAGGGTCCAGACCCCTCCATTCCCTGCACAGGGTCCAGATCCCTCACTCTCTGCACAGGGTCCAGATCCCTCACTCTCTGCATGAAGTACAGATCCCTCCATTCTCTGCACAGGGTCCAGATCCCTCACTCTCTGCACGAAGTACAGATCCCTCCATTCCCTGCACAGGGTCCAGATCCCTTCATTCTCTACACAGGGTCCAGATCCCTCACTCTCTGCACATTGTCCAGATCCCTCACTCTCTGCATGAAGTACAGATCCCTCCATTCCCTGCACAGGGTCCAGATCCCTCACTCTCTGCACAGGGTCCAGATCCCTCACTCTCTGTACAGGGTCCAGATCCCTCCATTCCCTGCACAGGGCCCAGATCCCTCACTCTCTGCATGAAGTACAGATCCCTCCATTCTCTGCACAGGGTCCAGATCCCTCACTCTCTGCACAGGGCCCAGATCCCTCACTCTCTGCACGAAGTACAGATCCCTCCATCTCTGCACAGGGTCCAGATCCCTCACTCTCTGCATGAAGTACAGATCCCTCAATTCTCTGCACAGGTTCCAGATCCCTCACTCTCTGCACATTGTCCAGATCCCTCACTCTCTGCACAGGGCCCAGATCCCTCACTCTCTGCACAGGGTCTGGATCCCTCCATTCCCTGCACAGGGCCCAGATCCCTCACTCTCTGCATGAAGTACAGATCCCTCCATTCCCTGCACAGGGTCCAGATCCCTCACACTCTGCACAGGGTCCAGATCCCTCACTCTCTGCATGAAGTACAGATCCCTCACTCTCTGCACAGGGCCCAGATCCCTCACTCTCTGCATGAAGTACAGATCCCTCACTCTCTGCACAGGGTCCAGATCCCTCACTCTCTGCATGAAGTCCAGATCCCTCACTCTCTGCATGAAGTACAGATCCCTCACTCTCTGCACAGGGTCCAGATCCCTCACTCTCTGCATGAAGTACAGATCCCTCACTCTCTGCACAGGGCCCAGATCCCTCACTCTCTGCATGAAGTACAGATCCCTCCATTCCCTGCACAGGGTCCAGATCCCTCACTCTCTGCACAGGGTCCAGATCCCTCACTCTCTGCACGAAGTACAGATCCCTCCATTCTCTGCACAGGGTCCAGATCCCTCACTCTCTGCACAGGGTCCAGATCCCTCCATTCTCTGCACAGGGTCCAGATCCCTCACTCTCTGCACAGGGTCCAGATCCCTCACTCTCTGCACATGGTCCAGATCCCTCACTCTCTGCACGAAGTACAGATCCCTCCATTCTCTGCACAGGATCCAGATCCCTCACTCTCTGCACAGGGTCCAGATCCCTCACTCTCTGCACAGGGTCCAGATCCCTCACTCTCTGTACAGGGTCCAGATCCCTCCATTCCCTGCACAGGGTCCAGATCCCTCACTCTCTGCACAGGGTCCAGATTCCTCCATTCTCTGCACAAGGTCCAGATCCCTCACTCTCTGTACAGGGTCCAGATCCCTCACTCTCTGCACAGGGTCCAGATCCCTCACTCTCTGTACAGGGTCCAGACCCCTCCATTCCCTGCACAGGGTCCAGATCCCTCACTCTCTGCACATTGTCCAGATCCCTCCATTCCCTGCATAGGGTCCAGATCCCTCACTCTCTGTACAGGGTCCAGATCCCTCCATTCCCTGCACAGGGTCCAGATCCCTCACTCTCTGTACAGGGTCCAGATCCCTCCATTCCCTGCACAGGGTCCAGATCCCTCACTCTCTGCACAGGGTCCAGATCCCTCACTCTCTGCACAGGGTCCAGATCCCTCACTCTCTGTACAGGGTCCAGATCCCTCCATTCCCTGCACAGGGTCCAGATCCCTCACTCTCTGCACATTGTCCAGATCCCTCATTCTCTGCACAGGGTCCAGATCTCTCACTCTCTGTACAGGGTCCAGATCCCTCACTCTCTGCACAAGGTCCAGATCTCTCACTCTCTGTACAGGGTCCAGATCCCTCCATTCCCTGTACAGGGTCCAGATCCCTCACTCTCTGCACAGGGTCCAGATCCCTCACTCTCTGTACAGGGTCCAGATCCCTCCATTCTCTGCACATTGTCCAGATCCCTCACTCTCTGCACATTGTCAAGATCCCTCACTCTCTGCACGAAGTACAGATCCCTCCATTCTCTGCACAGGGTCCAGATCCCTCACTCTCTGCACGAAGTACAGATCCCTCCATTCCCTGCACAGGGTCCAGATCCCTCCATTCTCTGCACAGGGTCCAGATCCCTCACTCTCTGCACATTGTCCAGATCCCTCACTCTGCACGAAGTACAGATCCCTCCATTCTCTGCACAGGTTCCAGATCCCTCACTCTCTGCCCAGGGTCCAGATCCCTCACTCTCTGCACAGGGTCCAGATCCCTCCATTCTCTGCACAGGGTCCAGATCCCTCACTCTCTGCACAGGGTCCAGATCCCTCACTCTCTGCACATTGTCCAGATCCCTCACTCTCTGCACATTGTCCAGATCCCTCACTCTCTGCACATTGTCAAGATCCTCACTCTCTGCACGAAGTACAGATCCCTCCATTCCCTGCACAGGGACCAGATCCCTCACTCTCTGCACAGGATCCAGATCCCTCACTCTCTGCATGAAGTACAGATCCCTCCATTCTCTGCACAGGGACCAGATCCCTCACTCTCTGCACAGGGTCCAGACCCCTCACTCTCTGAACAGGGTCCAGATCCCTCCATTCTCTGCACAGGGCCCAGATCCCTCACTCTCTGCATGAAGTACAGATCCCTCCATTCTCTGCACAGGGTCCAGATCCCTCACTCTCTGCACAGGGCCCAGATCCCTCACTCTCTGCATGAAGTACAGATCCCTCCATTCTCTGCACAGGGTCCAGATCCCTCACTCTCTGCACAGGGCCCAGATCCCTCACTCTCTGCATGAAGTACAGATCCCTCCATTCCCTGCACAGGGTCCAGATCCCTCACTCTCTGCACAGGGTCCAGATCCCTCACTCTCTGTACAGGGTCCAGATCCCTCCATTCCCTGCACAGGGCCCAGATCCCTCACTCTCTGCATGAAGTACAGATCCCTCCATTCTCTGCACAGGGTCCAGATCCCTCACTCTCTGCACAGGGCCCAGATCCCTCACTCTCTGCACGAAGTACAGATCCCTCCATCTCTGCACAGGGTCCAGATCCCTCACTCTCTGCATGAAGTACAGATCCCTCAATTCTCTGCACAGGTTCCAGATCCCTCACTCTCTGCACAGGGCCCAGATCCCTCACTCTCTGCACAGGGTCTAGATCCCTCCATTCCCTGCACAGGGCCCAGATCCCTCACTCTCTGCATGAAGTACAGATCCCTCCATTCCCTGCACAGGGTCCAGATCCCTCACACTCTGCACAGGGTCCAGATCCCTCACTCTCTGCATGAAGTACAGATCCCTCACTCTCTGCACAGGGCCCAGATCCCTCACTCTCTGCATGAAGTACAGATCCCTCACTCTCTGCACAGGGTCCAGATCCCTCACTCTCTGCATGAAGTCCAGATCCCTCACTCTCTGCATGAAGTACAGATCCCTCACTCTCTGCACAGGGTCCAGATCCCTCACTCTCTGCATGAAGTACAGATCCCTCACTCTCTGCACAGGGCCCAGATCCCTCACTCTCTGCATGAAGTACAGATCCCTCCATTCCCTGCACAGGGTCCAGATCCCTCACTCTCTGCACAGGGTCCAGATCCCTCACTCTCTGCACGAAGTACAGATCCCTCCATTCTCTGCACAGGGTCCAGATCCCTCACTCTCTGCACAGGGTCCAGATCCCTCCATTCTCTGCACAGGGTCCAGATCCCTCACTCTCTGCACAGGGTCCAGATCCCTCACTCTCTGCACATGGTCCAGATCCCTCACTCTCTGCACGAAGTACAGATCCCTCCATTCTCTGCACAGGATCCAGATCCCTCACTCTCTGCACAGGGTCCAGATCCCGCACTCTCTGCACAGGGTCCAGATCCCTCACTCTCTGTACAGGGTCCAGATCCCTCCATTCCCTGCACAGGGTCCAGATCCCTCACTCTCTGCACATTGTCCAGATCCCTCCATTCCCTGCACAGGGTCCAGATCCCTCACTCTCTGTACAGGGTCCAGATCCCTCCATTCCCTGCACAGGGTCCAGATCCCTCACTCTCTGTACAGGGTCCAGATCCCTCCATTCCCTGCACAGGGTCCAGATCCCTCACTCTCTGCACAGGGTCCAGATCCCTCACTCTCTGCACAGGGTCCAGATCCCTCACTCTCTGTACAGGGTCCAGATCCCTCCATTCCCTGCACAGGGTCCAGATCCCTCACTCTCTGCACATTGTCCAGATCCCTCATTCTCTGCACAGGGTCCAGATCTCTCACTCTCTGTACAGGGTCCAGATCCCTCACTCTCTGCACAAGGTCCAGATCTCTCACTCTCTGTACAGGGTCCAGATCCCTCCATTCCCTGTACAGGGTCCAGATCCCTCACTCTCTGCACAGGGTCCAGATCCCTCACTCTCTGTACAGGGTCCAGATCCCTCCATTCTCTGCACATTGTCCAGATCCCTCACTCTCTGCACATTGTCAAGATCCCTCACTCTCTGCACGAAGTACAGATCCCTCCATTCTCTGCACAGGGCCCAGATCCCTCACTCTCTGCATGAAGTACAGATCCCTCCATTCTCTGCACAGGGTCCAGATCCCTCACTCTCTGCACGAAGTACAGATCCCTCCATTCCCTGCACAGGGTCCAGATCCCTCACTCTCTGCACAGGGTCCAGATCCCTCACTCTCTGCACAGGGTCCAGATCCCTCACTCTCTGCACATTGTCCAGATCCCTCACTCTCTGCACAGGGCCCAGATCCCTCACTCTCTGCATGAAGTACAGATTCCTCACTCTCTGCACAGGGTCCAGATCCCTCACTCTCTGCACAGGGCCCAGATCCCTCACTCTCTGCACAGGGTCCAGATCCCTCACTCTCTGCACAGGGTCCAGATCCCTCACTCTCTGCATGAAGTACAGATCCCTCCATTCCCTGCACATTGTCAAGATCCCTCACTCTCTGCAATGGGCCCAGATCCCTCCATTCCTGCAAATTGTCAAGATCCCTCACTCTCTGCGGAAAGTGATAATACCTCCATTCCCTGGACATGCTCCAGACCCACCCATACCCTGCACGTGGTCCCTGAACATGATCCGGATCTCTCCATTCACTGGGATTGACACAGCACCAGGTTTCAGACTGAGGAGAGAAAAAGTGAGGGAGGGAGAGTGATCAAGAAGGGGGAAGGGGGACAGAGTGAGTGAGGGAGACTGAGGAAGGGGTCATGAGGGAGTGAGGGAGGGAGATTGAAGGGGAGCAAAAAATCACACATGTGCACCTCACTATGAGGCACGTTCAATCGCCTGCAATCGCTGAATGTCATCTACCAATTCAATCAGCTCTGGGGGAGAGTGTGGAAAGGGAAAGTGGAAGAGATAATGAAAAATGAGTGGGAAGGGAGAGAAGTAAGACAGAAGACTCCTTCTTGTTTTTTTAACCTAATATCTACTTAATACCATTCCTTGGAGATTGATACATCACTGGATTGGATTTTTAAAAGTGCTTAAATGCATTTTTAATTTTAAGTCATTTCTCCCATTTCTCTGGTGGAGATAACATGCCAGTAGGAACTGAGAGGATTCCATTTTCTGTCAGTCCTTTGGCTCCCTCTGGTGGGCACTTGTGGAAGTGGATCTGTTTATTTCTTCAAATGTGACAGTGCACGAGGGAGAGACACACAAACACAGACACACACTCACACACACTACGCACACTACACTTACACTACACACACTACACTATACACACTCATGCACACTACACAAACACTACACACACTGCACTGTACACACTCATGCACACTACAAACACATACACGCTACACATGCACACACACTACACACTACACAAACAACTACACGCACACTACATGCACACTCACACACATACACAACACACACTACACACTCACAAGCACACTATACACACACTATCAACACTCACCATCTCACTGTATACACATGCTCATGACCATACTCAGACTCACTGACACGTGTATACATGCTACACTCACACTACTTACTCACTAAGCACAAGCTCGCACTTTACAAAAACACATGTACAAACAGTACCCTGTGCCCCACATGCCACACTCACACACTGCACACTGATAGAGTGACAACACATCTATCACACACACATCACACGCTCACCACACATACACACATCAGGCATACACTCACACATGTACATATTGTACATGCACAAATCACACATAAAACACACATACACGCACAAAGAAAAGCCTCACAGCTGATGATTTAACTGGAGAGGGCATTGACCTCGACCCAACTGCCCCAGCACACCGATAAACGCTGGAGCCCTCTGCCCCTGGATTTGAGTGGGTTCAGGGTTGAGATGGGGACAAGAATTGCTGATGGGGGGGGAGATGATGGGTAGAACTGTGTGGAGCTCGTCTGGGCTGAGTCTTGTCTTCCACTGCGATGGTTCAGCACATTATTGGATTGAAAACAAATTCAGACCCTGAAGATTTCAGGGAGGAGAATTTAAAATGCAAAAACTGTTCGAAATGCCCAGAAAGTCGAGCAGCAACGGTGCAGAGAGAAAGAGAGTTAGAACTAACAAATTAAGCTCTGATGAGTGGTCACTGACGGAATCACTGGCTCAGTTTCTCTCTTTGCAGCGGCTGGCCGACCAGCCGAATAAATCTATCACTTCCTCTTTCTGTTGCAGCTGCAATGTTCTGGTCCCCTTGATGCTGAAGTGTTTGTCAGTTACCAGCACAACCACCTCAACCTCAAGGCAAAGTACTGCAGATGCCAGAAATCTGAAATAGAAATAAACGTAATTGGATATCGGAAACAGGTCTGTTCCTGGAGCTAGTTTAGTTAAATAGAAAGTCGTAACTTGAAGAGCTGGGTTTTGGTTCAGTGCTTTTCACCAAAAGTCATTTAGTAAGTGGCAGAGAGTAATCTAATGTGCCAAGGGCATCAAAGCAGAAGTTTGTAACTAGAATGTCAGGAAATCAAAGGGTTACTGCACTCAGCGAGCCAGACAGCCTCTGTTTCATCAGATCTGGAATAAGTCAGAGAGGTAATAATGTGGACAGAAGTGAAGACAATAAACGATGGGAGGAAGTCAGGTGTGGAGAACAAGAGAGGTTCTACGATGAAGACTACAAAGATGGAAAGGGAAACAGGGAGGTGAGGTGACACGAGGAAATCTACAGATGCTGGAAATTCGAACAACACACACAAAATGCTGGTGGAACACAGCAGGCCAGGCAGCATCTATAGGGAGAAGCGCCGTTGACATTTTGGGCCGAGACCCTTCGTCAGGACTGACCGAAAGGAAAGATACTAAGAGATTTTAAAGTAGTGGGGGGAGGGGGAAATGTGAAATGATAGGAGAAGACCGGAGGGGGTGGGATGAAGCTAAGAGCTGGAAAGGTGATTGGCGAAAGTGATACAGAGCTGGAGAAGGGAAAAGATCATGGGACGGGAGGCCGAGGGAGAAACAAAGGGGGAGGGGAGCACCAGAGGGAGATGGAGAACAGGCAGAGTGATGGGCAGAGAGAGAGAAAAAAACAAACAACTAAATATGTCAGGGATGGGGTAAGAAGGGGAGGAGGGGCATTAACGGAAGTTTGAGAAATCAATGTTCATGCCATCAGGTTAGAGGCTACCCAGACGGAATATAAGGTGTTGTTCCTCCAACCTGAGTGTGGTTTCATCTTGACAGTAGAGGAGGCCATGGATAGACATATCAGAATGGGAATGGGATCACCACTATTCAGGGCCCCAGACAGTCCTTCCAGGTGAGGCGACACTTCACCTGTGAGTCGGCTGGTGTGGTATACTGCGTCCGGTGCTCCCGGTGTGGCCTTTTATATATTGGTGAGACCCGACGCAGACTGGGAGACCGTTTCGCTGAACACCTACGCTCTGTCCGCCAGAGAAAGCAGGATCTCTTATACACCGGCTGGGTAGCCTCCAACCTGATGGCATGAACATTGACTTCTCTCACTTCCGTTAGATAGATAGATAGATAGATAGATAGATAGATAGATAGATACTTTATTCATCCCCATGGGGAAATTCAACTTTTTTTCCAATGTCCCATACACTTGTTGTAGCAAAAACTCATTACATACAATACTTAACTCAGTAATAATATGATATGCATCTAAATCACTAACTCAAAAAGCATTAATAATAGCTTTAAAAAAAGTTCTTAAGTCCTGGCAGTTGAATTGTAAAGCCTAATGGCATTGGGGAGTATTGACCTCTTCATCCTGTCTGAGGAGCATTGCATCGACAGTAACCTGTCGCTGAAACTGCTTCTCTGTCTCAGGATGGTGCTATGTAGAGGATGTTCAGGGTTTTCCATAATTGACCGTAGCCTACTCAGCGCCCTTCGCTCAGCTACCGATGTTAAACTCTCCAGTACTTTGCCCACGACAGAGCCCGCCTTCCTTATCAGCTTATTAAGACGTGAGGCGTCCTTCTTCTTAATGCTTCCTCCCCAACACGCCACCACAAAGAAGAGGGCGCTCTCAACAACTGACCTATAGAACATCTTCAGCATCTCACTGCAGACATTGAATGACGCCAACCTTCTAAGGAAGTACAGTCGACTCTGTGCCTTCCTGCACAAGGCATCTGTGTTGGCAGTCCAGTCTAGCTTCTCGTCCAACTGTACTCCCAGATACTTGTAGGTCTTAACCTGCTCCACACATTCTCCATTAATGATCACTGGCTCCATATGAGGCCTAGATCTCCTAAAGTCCACCACCATCTCCTTGGTCTTGGTGACATTGAGACGCAGGTAGTTTGAGTTGCACCATATCACAAAGTCCTGTATCAGTTTCCTATACTCCTCCTCCTGTCCATTCCTGACACACCCCACTATGGCCGTGTCATCAGCGAACTTCTGCACATGGCAGGACTCCGAGTTATATTGGAAGTCAGATGTGTACAGGGTGAACAGGACCGGAGAGAGTACGGTTCCCTGTGGCGCTCCTGTGCTGCTGACCACTGCACATACGTTAATGCCCCTCCTCCCCTTCTTACCCCATCCCTGACATATTTAGTTGTTTGTTTTTTTCTCTCTCTCTACCCATCACTCTGCCTGTTCTCCATCTCCCTCTGGTGCTCCCCTCCCCCTTTGTTTCTCCCTCGGCCTCCCGTCCCATGATCCTTTCCCTTCTCCAGCTCTGTATCCCTTTTGCCAATCACCTTTCCAGCTCTTAGCTTCATCCCACCCTCTCCGGTCTTCTCCTATCATTTCGCATTTCCCCCTCCACCTCCTACTTTCAAGTCTCTTAGTATCTTTCCTTTCAGTGAGTCCTGACAAAGGGTCTCGGCCCGAAACGTCGACAGTGCTTCTCCTTATAGATGCTGCCTGGCCTGCTGTGTTCCACCAGCATTAGGTGAGGTGACGTGCAGGAACTGAAGCATGGGCCCAGAGGAGGTATGGACTGTTCATTGTCCAGACGTGTTGCTGAAGGAGATGAGTACAGGGACAATGATCTGAGGCGGCTGACGTCAGTGTGGAGGCTGGCAGGCCGTAACAGCCCCAATCAGAAGGAAAGCTGCTAGTTCTAGAGCTTACACCTTGGAACAGTGCAGCAGATAAACTGACACCAGAGATTCTGGAAATCTGGAGGAACTCAGCAGGTCAGGCAGCATCAACAGAGGGGAATAAACAGCCGATATTCCAGGCCGAGACTTGCACAGTCCTGATGAAGGGGCTCAGCCCGGAATATTGATCCTCTATTTCTCCCCATGGACGCTGCCCGACCTGCCCAGTGCGTTGTTGCTCAGACTGGGAGTGGAGCAAAGAACTACAGGAGAAAGCTTAGGGTGATGCTTATGGATTGATCAGGGCTTCTTGACTGGTGATCAACCAAGCACAGACTGGATGGCCATGCTGTGGGGCATCGTGAGCAGTTTGGGCTGCGTAGCTAAGGAAGATTTGGAGAGGGTCGAGAGAAGGTTTACAGGAATGATCCCAGGAATTAAAGGGTTAAAGTACGTGGAGCCATTGGTAACTCTGGGCCTGCACCTATTGGAGTTTAGAAGGACGAGGGGGATCTCATTGAAACCTAGCAAATATTGAAAGGCCTAGGTGAGTGAATGAGGACAGGATAGTGTGTGAGTCTAGGACCAGCGGGCACAGCCTCAGAAGAGAAGGACGTTCCTTTAAAACAGAGATGAGGAGGAATTTCTTCATCCAAAGGGTGATGAGACTGTAGAATTCATTGCCATGGATTTCTCTGGAGGCCAAGATACTGGGTATATGTAAAGAAGAGGTTGATAGGTTCTTGATAGGCATCAATGGTCATGGGCAGTCTAATCAATAAGCCCCAGGACCTTGGCCTCAACATCTCCTTGTGCAATTGGATCCTGGATTTCCCCACTATTAGACTGCAGTCGGATCTCCTCCGTGATCCCCATCGGCAGAGGGGCACCACAAGCCCATGTGCTTTGCCCCCCCCCCCCCCCGCCCCGCTCGCTGTACGCTTATGACTGTGTGGCTAAGCACAGCGCTCCAATGACAGACTGCCGATGACACCACGATCATGCGCCGAATCAGAGGTGGCGATGAAACAGGAGGGAGATTGAAAATCTGGCTGAGTGTTGTCACTCAATGTCAGCAAGACCAAGGAACTGATTGCAGACTCCAGGAGAGGGAAACCAGAGGTCCACGAGCCAGTCCTCATCAAAGGGTCAGAGGGGAAGGTTCGCTACTTTAGATCCCTAGGTGTTACTATCTCAGAGAACGTGTCCTAGGCCCTGCAGATAAGTGCAATTACAAAGAAAGCTAACTTCTACTTCCTTAGGAGTTTGCAGAGATTCGGCATCACATCCAAAACTTTGACAAACCTCTACAGATGCGTGGTGGAGATTATATTGAATGGCTTCATCTCAGCCTGGTATGGAAACACCAATGCTCTTGAACAGAACATCATCCAGACCAGTCCATCACGGGTAATGCCCTCTCAACCACCGGGCATGTCTACATGAAGAGTTGTCATAGGAGGGCAATGTCCTTCATCCGGGATCCCACCACGTAGGTCATGCTCTCTTCTCACTGCTGTCATCAGGTTGCTGGTACAAGAGCCTCAAGACTCACACCACCAGGTTCAGGAGCAGTTACTACCCCTCGACCATCAGGCTCTTGAACAAAAGGGGATAACTACACTCGACTTCACTTGCCCCATCATTAAATGTTCCCACATCGCAAGGATTCGCTTTCAGGGACTCTTCATCTCATCTTCTCGTTATTTATTGCTGTTTATTTATATTTGCATTTGCACGGTTTGTTGTGGTCTGCACATTGGTTGAACACCCTAGTTGGCTGGTCTTTCATAGATCCTGTTATAGTTTCTATACTGACCCGCAGGACTGAATGATCAAAGCACCAGAGGCATGGGAAACCTGAAATAGAAACTGAGAATATTGCAAATACTTAGCAGGTCGGGCAGCGTCTGCAGGGAGGGCATCAGCTCTGCACAGCACTGCACAGCTTTACCATGTCTCTTTGTCCCTGTTTTTAGAATTTGAATTTGAATTGAATTGACTTTATTTCTTACATCCTTCACATACATGAGGAGTAAAAATCTTTACGTTACAAATCTGTCTAAATGAGCAATTTATAGTAATTCATGATAAATAGTATGTACAACAGGGCAGTCAATATAACATAGAAATACAGGTGTATCAGTATGAATTAATCAGTCTGATGGCCTGGTGGAAGAAGCTATCCCGGAGCCTGTTGGTCCTGGCTTTTATTCTGCGATACCGTTTTCCCAGATGGTAGCAGCTGGAACAGTTTGTGATTGGGGTGACTTAAGTCCCCAGTGATCCTTCGGACCCTTTTCACACACCTGTCTCTGTAAATGACCTGGATAATGGGAAGTTCACATCTACAGATGCGCTGGGCTGTCCGCACCACTCCCTGCAGAGTCCTGCGATTGAGGGAAGTACAGTTCCCGTACCAGGCAGTGATGCAGCCAGTCAGGATGCTCTCAATTGTGCCCTGATTAATCTAACAAGTTCAAGTTCAAGTTTAATTGTCATTCAACCTTAACCAAGCAACCTGTTCATATTCTATACCTTCACAGTGTGGTCTGGGTCAATTTTGACCCGGCCCAAGAATACCCACATAACAAGTGTCTATACCAAATTTTGAAACACAGATCTATTTAGAATGTATAAATAGCCTACCTGACATTAATTAATGTCTCAGAGATCTAAAATCCATTTCAATAGACACGGGTCAAATTTGACCCAGAACAGCTTTAATGTACAAAAATTTGTAGCACCTGTACAAAAGTATAAAATCTTTAAATATTTTCATTTTTGAGCATTTTAGGTCACTTTAGGAAAAGTCATCAAATTTCGGCTTAAAAAATGGCACTTAAGGTGTATTTACTGCCATCAAATGTCAAAACGGGTCAAATTTGACCCGAATAGTATGTTAAACGCGTTAAACGTGAATCAGCCAAACGAAACACAGTTGCTCTGGAACCAAGGAGCAAAGCACAGTACCGGCAGTCACACAAAGCACAGTACCCGGCAGTCACGCAAAGCACAGTACCGGCAGTCACACACAGCACAGTACCGGCAGTCACACACAGCACAGTACCGGCAGTCACACAAAGCACAGTACCGGCAGCCACGCACAGCACAGTACCGGCAGTCACGCAAAGCACAGTACCGGCAGCCACACACAGCACAGTACCGGCAGCCACAAACAGCACAGTACCGGCAGCCACACACAGCACAGTACCGGCAGTGACACACAGCACAGTACCGGCAGTCACACAAAGCACAGTACCGGCAGTCACACACAGCACAGTACCGTCAGTCACACACAGCACAGTACCGTCAGTCACACACAGCACAGTACCGGCAGTCACACACAGCACAGTACCGTCAGTCACACACAGCACAGTACCGGCAGCCACACAAAGCACAGTACCGGCAGCCACACACAGCACAGTACCGGTAGTCACACAAAGCACAGTACCGGCAGTCACACACAGCACAGTACCGTCAGTCACACACAGCACAGTACCGGCAGTCACACAAAGCACAGTACCGGCAGTCACACACAGCACAGTACCGGCAGCCACACACAGCACAGTACCGGCAGTCACACACAGCACAGTACCGGCAGTCACACACAGCACAGTACCGTCAGTCACACACAGCACAGTACCGGCAGTCACACACAGCACAGTACCGGCAGCCACACACAGCACAGTACCGTCAGTCACACACAGCACAGTACCGGCAGTCACACAAAGCACAGTACCGGCAGTCACACAAAGCACAGTACCGGCAGTCACACACAGCACAGTACCGGCAGCCACACACAGCACAGTACCGGCAGTCACACACAGCACAGTACCGGCAGTCACACACAGCACAGTACCGGCAGACACACACAGCACAGTACCGGCAGCCACACACAGCAAAGTACCGGCAGTCACACACAGCACAGTACCGGCAGTCACACACAGCACAGTACCGGCAGTCACACACAGCACTGTACCGGCAGCCACACACAGCACAGTACCGGCAGTCACACACAGCACAGTACCGGCAGCCACACACAGCACAGTACCGGCAGTCACACACAGCACAGTACCGGTAGCCACACAAAGCACAGTACCGGCAGTCACACAAAGCACAGTACAGGCAGTCACACACAGCACAGTACCGTCAGTCACGCAAAGCACAGTACCGTCAGTCACACACAGCACAGTACCGGCAGCCACACACAGCACAGTACCGGCAGCCACACACAGCACAGTACCGGTAGCCACACAAAGCACAGTACCGGCAGTCACACACAGCACAGTACCGTCAGTCACGCAAAGCACAGTACCGTCAGTCACACACAGCACAGTACCGGCAGTCACACACAGCACAGTACCGGCAGTCACACACAGCACAGTACTGGCAGCCACACACAGCACAGTACCGGCAGTCACGCAAAGCACAGTACCGGCAGTCACGCACAGCACAGTACCGGCAGTCACACAAAGCACAGTACCGGCAGTCACACACAGCACAGTACCGGCAGCCACACACAGCACAGTACCGGCAGTCACACACAGCACAGTACCGGCAGTCACACACAGCACAGTACCGGCAGCCACACACAGCACAGTACCGGCAGTCACACACAGCACAGTACCGGCAGTCACACACAGCACAGTACCGGCAGTCACACACAGCACAGTACCGGCAGCCACACACAGCACAGTACCGTCAGTCACACACAGCACAGTACCGGTAGTCACACACAGCACAGTACCGGCAGTCACACAAAGCACAGTACCGGCAGTCACACACAGCACAGTACCGGCAGTCACACACAGCACAGTACCGGCAGCCACACACAGCACAGTACCGGCAGTCACACACAGCACAGTACCGGCAGCCACACAAAGCATAGTACCGGCAGTCACACACAGCACAGTACCGGCAGTCACACAAAGCACAGTACCGGCAGTCACACAAAGCACAGTACCGGCAGTCACACACAGCACAGTACCGGCAGTCACACACAGCACAGTACCGTCAGTCACACACAGCACAGTACCGGCAGTCACACACAGCACAGTACCGGCAGTCACACACAGCACAGTACCGGCAGTCACACACAGCACAGTACCGGCAGTCACACACAGCACAGTACCGGCAGCCACACACAGCACAGTACCGGCAGTCACACACAGCACAGTACCGGCAGTCACACACAGCACAGTACCGGTAGCCACACAAAGCACAGTACCGGCAGTCACACAAAGCACAGTACCGGCAGTCACACAAAGCACAGTACCGGTAGCCACACAAAGCACAGTACCGTCAGTCACACACAGCACAGTACCGGCAGTCACACAAAGCACAGTACCGGCAGTCACACACAGCACAGTACCGGTAGCCACACAAAGCACAGTACCGGCAGTCACACAAAGCACAGTACCGGCAGTCACACACAGCACAGTACCGGTAGCCACACAAAGCACAGTACCGGCAGTCACACACAGCACAGTACCGGCAGTCACACAAAGCACAGTACCGGCAGTCACACACAGCACAGTACCGTCAGTCACGCAAAGCACAGTACCGTCAGTCACACACAGCACAGTACCGGCAGTCACACACAGCACAGTACCGTCAGTCACACAAAGCACAGTACCGGCAGTCACACAAAGCACAGTACCGGCAGTCACGCAAAGCACAGTACCGGCAGTCACACACAGCACAGTACCGTCAGTCACACACAGCACAGTACCGGCAGTCACACACAGCACAGTACCAGCAGTCACACAAAGCACAGTACCGTCAGTCACACACAGCACAGTACCGGCAGTCACACACAGCACAGTACCGGCAGTCACACACAGCACAGTACCGGCAGTCACACAAAGCACAGTACCGTCAGTCACACACAGCACAGTACCGGCAGTCACACACAGCACAGTACCGGCAGTCACACACAGCACAGTACCGGCAGTCACACACAGCACAGTACCGGCAGTCACACAAAGCACAGTACCGGCAGTCACACACAGCACAGTACCGGCAGCCACACACAGCACAGTACCGGCAGTCACACACAGCACAGTACCGGCAGCCACACACAGCACAGTACCGGCAGTCACACACAGCACAGTACCGGCAGTCACACACAGCACAGTACCGGCAGCCACACACAGCACAGTACCGGCAGTCACACACAGCACAGTACCGGCAGTCACACACAGCACAGTACCGGCAGTCACACAAAGCACAGTACCGGCAGTCACACAAAGCACAGTACCGGCAGTCACACAAAGCACAGTACCGGCAGTCACACACAGCAGAGTACCGGTAGCCACACAAAGCACAGTACCGGCAGTCACACAAAGCACAGTACCGGCAGTCACACACAGCACAGTACCGGCAGCCACACACAGCACAGTACCGGCAGTCACACAAAGCACAGTACCGGCAGTGACACACAGCACAGTACCGGCAGTCACACACAGCACAGTACCGGCAGTCACACAAAGCACAGTACCGGCAGTCACACACAGCACAGTACCGGCAGTCACACAAAGCACAGTACCGGCAGTCACACAAAGCACAGTACCGGCAGTCACACACAGCACAGTACCGGCAGTAACACACAGCACAGTACCGTCAGTCACACACAGCACAGTACCGGCAGTCACACAAAGCACAGTACCGGCAGTCCCACACAGCACAGTACCGGCAGTCACACACAGCACAGTACCGGCAGACACACACAGCACAGTACCGGCAGTCACACACAGCACAGTACCGGCAGTCACACACAGCACAGTACCGGCAGTCACACAAAGCACAGTACCGGCAGTCACACACAGCACAGTACTGGCAGTCACACAAAGCACAGTACCGGCAGTCACACACAGCACAGTACCGGCAGTCACACACAGCACAGTACCGGCAGTCACACAAAGCACAGTACCGGCAGTCACACACAGCACAGTACCGGCAGTCACACACAGCACAGTACCGGCAGTCACACACAGCACATTACCGTCAGTCACACACAGCACAGTACCGGCAGCCACACACAGCACAGTACCGGCAGTCACACACAGCACAGTACCGGCAGTCACACACAGCACAGTACCGGCAGTCACACACAGCACAGTACCGGCAGTCACACAAAGCACAGTACCGGCAGTCACACACAGCACAGTACCGGCAGTCACACAAAGCACAGTACCGGCAGTCACACACAGCACAGTACCGTCAGTCACACAAAGCACAGTACCGGCAGTCACACACAGCACAGTACCGGCAGTCACACAAAGCACAGTACCGGCAGTCACACACAGCACAGTACCGGCAGTCACACACAGCACAGTACCGGCAGCCACACACAGCACAGTACCGGCAGTCACAGAAAGCACAGTACCGGCAGTCACACACAGCACAGTACCGGCAGACACACACAGCACAGTACCGGCAGTCACACACAGCACAGTACCGGCAGTCACACACAGCACAGTACCGGCAGTCACACAAAGCACAGTACCGGCAGTCACAAACAGCACAGTACCGTCAGTCACGCAAAGCACAGTACCGTCAGTCACACACAGCACAGTACCGGCAGTCACACACAGCACAGTACCGGCAGTCACACACAGCACAGTACTGGCAGCCACACACAGCACAGTACCGGCAGTCACGCAAAGCACAGTACCGGCAGTCACACACAGCACAGTACCGGCAGTCACACAAAGCACAGTACCGGCAGTCACACACAGCACAGTACCGGCAGCCACACACAGCACAGTACCGGCAGTCACACACAGCACAGTACCGGCAGTCACACACAGCACAGTACCGGCAGCCACACACAGCACAGTACCGGCAGTCACACACAGCACAGTACCGGCAGTCACACACAGCACAGTACCGGCAGTCACACACAGCACAGTACCGGCAGCCACACACAGCACAGTACCGTCAGTCACACACAGCACAGTACCGGTAGTCACACACAGCACAGTACCGGCAGTCACACAAAGCACAGTACCGGCAGTCACACACAGCACAGTACCGGCAGTCACACACAGCACAGTACCGGCAGCCACACACAGCACAGTACCGGCAGTCACACACAGCACAGTACCGGCAGCCACACAAAGCATAGTACCGGCAGTCACACACAGCACAGTACCGGCAGTCACACAAAGCACAGTACCGGCAGTCACACAAAGCACAGTACCGGCAGTCACACACAGCACAGTACCGGCAGTCACACACAGCACAGTACCGTCAGTCACACACAGCACAGTACCGTCAGTCACACACAGCACAGTACCGGCAGTCACACACAGCACAGTACCGGCAGTCACACACAGCACAGTACCGGCAGCCACACACAGCACAGTACCGGCAGTCACACACAGCACAGTACCGGCAGTCACACACAGCACAGTACCGGTAGCCACACAAAGCACAGTACCGGCAGTAACACAAAGCACAGTACCGGCAGTCACACAAAGCACAGTACCGGTAGCCACACAAAGCACAGTACCGTCAGTCACACACAGCACAGTACCGGCAGTCACACAAAGCACAGTACCGGCAGTCACACACAGCACAGTACCGGTAGCCACACAAAGCACAGTACCGGCAGTCACACAAAGCACAGTACCGGCAGTCACACACAGCACAGTACCGGTAGCCACACAAAGCACAGTACCGGCAGTCACACACAGCACAGTACCGGCAGTCACACAAAGCACAGTACCGGCAGTCACACACAGCACAGTACCGTCAGTCACGCAAAGCACAGTACCGTCAGTCACACACAGCACAGTACCGGCAGTCACACACAGCACAGTACCGGCAGCCACACACAGCACAGTACCGGTAGCCACACAAAGCACAGTACCGGCAGTCACACACAGCACAGTACCGTCAGTCACGCAAAGCACAGTACCGTCAGTCACACACAGCACAGTACCGGCAGTCACACACAGCACAGTACCGGCAGTCACACACAGCACAGTACCGGCAGCCACACACAGCACAGTACCGGCAGCCACACACAGCACAGTACCGGCAGTCACACACAGCACAGTACCGGCAGCCACACACAGCACAGTACCGGCAGTCACACACAGCACAGTACCGGCAGTCACACACAGCACAGTACCGGCAGCCACACACAGCACAGTACCGGCAGCCACACACAGCACAGTACCGGCAGTCACACACAGCACAGTACCGGCAGCCACACACAGCACAGTACCGGCAGTCACGCAAAGCACAGTACCGGCAGTCACACACAGCACAGTACCGGCAGTCACACAAAGCACAGTACCGGCAGTCACACAAAGCACAGTACCGGCAGTCACACACAGCACAGTACCGGCAGTCACACACAGCACAGTACCGTCAGTCACACACAGCACAGTACCGTCAGTCACACACAGCACAGTACCGGCAGTCACACACAGCACAGTACCGGCAGTCACACACAGCACAGTACCGGCAGTCACACACAGCACAGTACCGGCAGCCACACACAGCACAGTACCGGCAGTCACACACAGCACAGTACCGGCAGTCACACACAGCACAGTACCGGTAGCCACACAAAGCACAGTACCGGCAGTCACACAAAGCACAGTACCGGCAGTCACACAAAGCACAGTACCGGTAGCCACACAAAGCACAGTACCGTCAGTCACACACAGCACAGTACCGGCAGTCACACAAAGCACAGTACCGGCAGTCACACACAGCACAGTACCGGTAGCCACACAAAGCACAGTACCGGCAGTCACACAAAGCACAGTACCGGCAGTCACACACAGCACAGTACCGGTAGCCACACAAAGCACAGTACCGGCAGTCACACACAGCACAGTACCGGCAGTCACACAAAGCACAGTACCGGCAGTCACACACAGCACAGTACCGTCAGTCACGCAAAGCACAGTACCGTCAGTCACACACAGCACAGTACCGGCAGTCACACACAGCACAGTACCGGCAGCCACACACAGCACAGTACCGGCAGCCACACACAGCACAGTACCGGCAGCCACACAAAGCACAGTACCGGCAGTCACACACAGCACAGTACCGTCAGTCACGCAAAGCACAGTACCGTCAGTCACACACAGCACAGTACCGGCAGTCACACACAGCACAGTACCGGCAGTCACACACAGCACAGTACCGGCAGCCACACACAGCACAGTACCGGCAGCCACACACAGCACAGTACCGGCAGTCACACACAGCACAGTACCGGCAGCCACACACAGCACAGTACCGGCAGTCACACACAGCACAGTACCGGCAGTCACACACAGCACAGTACCGGCAGCCACACACAGCACAGTACCGGCAGCCACACACAGCACAGTACCGGCAGTCACACACAGCACAGTACCGGCAGCCACACACAGCACAGTACCGGCAGTCACGCAAAGCACAGTACCGGCAGTCACACACAGCACAGTACCGGCAGTCACACAAAGCACAGTAACGGCAGTCACACACAGCGCAGTACCGGCAGTCACACAAAGCACAGTACCGGCAGTCACGCACAGCACAGTACCGGCAGTCACACAAAGCACAGTACCGTCAGTCACACACAGCACAGTACCGGCAGTCACACAAAGCACAGTACCGGCAGTCACACACAGCACAGTACCGGCAGTCACACAAAGCACAGTACCGGCAGTCACACACAGCACAGTACCGGCAGTCACACAAAGCACAGTACCGGCAGTCACACAAAGCACAGTACCGGCAGTCACGCAAAGCACAGTACCGGCAGTCACACACAGCACAGTACCGTCAGTCACACACAGCACAGTACCGGCAGTCACACACAGCACAGTACCAGCAGTCACACAAAGCACAGTACCGTCAGTCACACACAGCACAGTACCGGCAGTCACACACAGCACAGTACCGGCAGTCACACACAGCACAGTACCGGCAGTCACACAAAGCACAGTACCGTCAGTCACACACAGCACAGTACCGGCAGTCACACACAGCACAGTACCGGCAGTCACACACAGCACAGTACCGGCAGTCACACACAGCACAGTACCGGCAGTCACACAAAGCACAGTACCGGCAGTCACACACAGCACAGTACCGGCAGCCACACACAGCACAGTACCGGCAGTCACACACAGCACAGTACCGGCAGCCACACACAGCACAGTACCGGCAGTCACACACAGCACAGTACCGGCAGTCACACACAGCACAGTACCGGCAGTCACACACAGCACAGTACCGGCAGTCACACACAGCACAGTACCGGCAGTCACACAAAGCACAGTACCGGCAGTCACACAAAGCACAGTACCGGCAGTCACACAAAGCACAGTACCGGCAGTCACACACAGCACAGTACCGGTAGCCACACAAAGCACAGTACCGGCAGTCACACAAAGCACAGTACCGGCAGTCACACACAGCACAGTACCGGCAGCCACACACAGCACAGTACCGGCAGTCACACAAAGCACAGTACCGGCAGTGACACACAGCACAGTACCGGCAGTCACACACAGCACAGTACCGGCAGTCACACAAAGCACAGTACCGGCAGTCACACACAGCACAGTACCGGCAGTCACACAAAGCACAGTACCGGCAGTCACACAAAGCACAGTACCGGCAGTCACACACAGCACAGTACCGGCAGTAACACACAGCACAGTACCGTCAGTCACACACAGCACAGTACCGGCAGTCACACAAAGCACAGTACCGGCAGTCCCACACAGCACAGTACCGGCAGTCACACACAGCACAGTACCGGCAGACACACACAGCACAGTACCGGCAGTCACACACAGCACAGTACCGGCAGTCACACACAGCACAGTACCGGCAGTCACACAAAGCACAGTACCGGCAGTCACACACAGCACAGTACT
This sequence comes from Hemitrygon akajei, assembly GCF_048418815.1. Lineage (NCBI taxonomy): Eukaryota > Metazoa > Chordata > Chondrichthyes > Myliobatiformes > Dasyatidae > Hemitrygon > Hemitrygon akajei. Next base: position 191,592,196 of record NC_133124.1, on the reverse strand, counting down.
GGCAGTCACACAAAGCACAGTACCGGCAGTCACACACAGCACAGTACCGGCAGTCACACACAGCACAGTACCGGCAGTCACACAAAGCACAGTACCGGCAGTCACACACAGCACAGTACCGGCAGTCACACACAGCACAGTACCGGCAGTCACACACAGCACATTACCGTCAGTCACACACAGCACAGTACCGGCAGCCACACACAGCACAGTACCGGCAGTCACACACAGCACAGTACCGGCAGTCACACAAAGCACAGTACCGGCAGTCACACACAGCACAGTACCGTCAGTCACACACAGCACAGTACCGTCAGTCACACACAGCACAGTACCGGCAGTCACACACAGCACAGTACCGGCAGTCACACACAGCACAGTACCGGCAGACACACACAGCACAGTACCGGCAGTCACACACAGCACAGTACCGGCAGTCACACACAGCACAGTACCGGTAGCCACACAAAGCACAGTACCGGCAGTCACACAAAGCACAGTACCGGCAGTCACACAAAGCACAGTACCGGTAGCCACACAAAGCACAGTACCGTCAGTCACACACAGCACAGTACCGGTAGCCACACAAAGCACAGTACCGGCAGTCACACACAGCACAGTACCGGTAGCCACACAAAGCACAGTACCGGCAGTCACACACAGCACAGTACCGGCAGTCACACAAAGCACAGTACCGGCAGTCACACACAGCACAGTACCGGCAGTCACGCAAAGCACAGTACCGGCAGTCACACACAGCACAGTACCGGCAGTCACACAAAGCACAGTACCGGCAGTCACACAAAGCACAGTACCGGCAGTCACACACAGCACAGTACCGGCAGTCACACACAGCACAGTACCGTCAGTCACACACAGCACAGTACCGGCAGTCACACACAGCACAGTACCGGCAGTCACACACAGCACAGTACCGGCAGTCACACACAGCACAGTACCGGCAGCCACACACAGCACAGTACCGGCAGTCACACACAGCACAGTACCGGCAGTCACACACAGCACAGTACCGGTAGCCACACAAAGCACAGTACCGGCAGTCACACAAAGCACAGTACCGGCAGTCACACAAAGCACAGTACCGGTAGCCACACAAAGCACAGTACCGTCAGTCACACACAGCACCGTACCGGCAGTCACACAAAGCACAGTACCGGCAGTCACACACAGCACAGTACCGGTAGCCACACAAAGCACAGTACCGGCAGTCACACAAAGCACAGTACCGGCAGTCACACACAGCACAGTACCGGTAGCCACACAAAGCACAGTACCGGCAGTCACACACAGCACAGTACCGGCAGTCACACAAAGCACAGTACCGGCAGTCACACACAGCACAGTACCGTCAGTCACGCAAAGCACAGTACCGTCAGTCACACACAGCACAGTACCGGCAGTCACACACAGCACAGTACCGGCAGCCACACACAGCACAGTACCGGCAGCCACACACAGCACAGTACCGGTAGCCACACAAAGCACAGTACCGGCAGTCACACACAGCACAGTACCGTCAGTCACGCAAAGCACAGTACCGTCAGTCACACACAGCACAGTACCGGCAGTCACACACAGCACAGTACCGGCAGTCACACACAGCACAGTACCGGCAGCCACACACAGCACAGTACCGGCAGCCACACACAGCACAGTACCGGCAGTCACACACAGCACAGTACCGGCAGCCACACACAGCACAGTACCGGCAGTCACACACAGCACAGTACCGGCAGTCACACACAGCACAGTACCGGCAGCCACACACAGCACAGTACCGGCAGCCACACACAGCACAGTACCGGCAGTCACACACAGCACAGTACCGGCAGCCACACACAGCACAGTACCGGCAGTCACGCAAAGCACAGTACCGGCAGTCACACACAGCACAGTACCGGCAGTCACACAAAGCACAGTAACGGCAGTCACACACAGCGCAGTACCGGCAGTCACACAAAGCACAGTACCGGCAGTCACGCACAGCACAGTACCGGCAGTCACACAAAGCACAGTACCGTCAGTCACACACAGCACAGTACCGGCAGTCACACAAAGCACAGTACCGGCAGTCACACACAGCACAGTACCGGCAGTCACACAAAGCACAGTACCGGCAGTCACACACAGCACAGTACCGGCAGTCACACAAAGCACAGTACCGGCAGTCACACAAAGCACAGTACCGGCAGTCACGCAAAGCACAGTACCGGCAGTCACACACAGCACAGTACCGTCAGTCACACACAGCACAGTACCGGCAGTCACACACAGCACAGTACCAGCAGTCACACAAAGCACAGTACCGTCAGTCACACACAGCACAGTACCGGCAGTCACACACAGCACAGTACCGGCAGTCACACACAGCACAGTACCGGCAGTCACACAAAGCACAGTACCGTCAGTCACACACAGCACAGTACCGGCAGTCACACACAGCACAGTACCGGCAGTCACACACAGCACAGTACCGGCAGTCACACACAGCACAGTACCGGCAGTCACACAAAGCACAGTACCGGCAGTCACACACAGCACAGTACCGGCAGCCACACACAGCACAGTACCGGCAGTCACACACAGCACAGTACCGGCAGCCACACACAGCACAGTACCGGCAGTCACACACAGCACAGTACCGGCAGTCACACACAGCACAGTACCGGCAGCCACACACAGCACAGTACCGGCAGTCACACACAGCACAGTACCGGCAGTCACACACAGCACAGTACCGGCAGTCACACAAAGCACAGTACCGGCAGTCACACAAAGCACAGTACCGGCAGTCACACAAAGCACAGTACCGGCAGTCACACACAGCACAGTACCGGTAGCCACACAAAGCACAGTACCGGCAGTCACACAAAGCACAGTACCGGCAGTCACACACAGCACAGTACCGGCAGCCACACACAGCACAGTACCGGCAGTCACACAAAGCACAGTACCGGCAGTGACACACAGCACAGTACCGGCAGTCACACACAGCACAGTACCGGCAGTCACACAAAGCACAGTACCGGCAGTCACACACAGCACAGTACCGGCAGTCACACAAAGCACAGTACCGGCAGTCACACAAAGCACAGTACCGGCAGTCACACACAGCACAGTACCGGCAGTAACACACAGCACAGTACCGTCAGTCACACACAGCACAGTACCGGCAGTCACACAAAGCACAGTACCGGCAGTCCCACACAGCACAGTACCGGCAGTCACACACAGCACAGTACCGGCAGACACACACAGCACAGTACCGGCAGTCACACACAGCACAGTACCGGCAGTCACACACAGCACAGTACCGGCAGTCACACAAAGCACAGTACCGGCAGTCACACACAGCACAGTACTGGCAGTCACACAAAGCACAGTACCGGCAGTCACACACAGCACAGTACCGGCAGTCACACACAGCACAGTACCGGCAGTCACACAAAGCACAGTACCGGCAGTCACACACAGCACAGTACCGGCAGTCACACACAGCACAGTACCGGCAGTCACACACAGCACATTACCGTCAGTCACACACAGCACAGTACCGGCAGCCACACACAGCACAGTACCGGCAGTCACACACAGCACAGTACCGGCAGTCACACAAAGCACAGTACCGGCAGTCACACACAGCACAGTACCGTCAGTCACACACAGCACAGTACCGTCAGTCACACACAGCACAGTACCGGCAGTCACACACAGCACAGTACCGGCAGTCACACACAGCACAGTACCGGCAGACACACACAGCACAGTACCGGCAGTCACACACAGCACAGTACCGGCAGTCACACACAGCACAGTACCGGTAGCCACACAAAGCACAGTACCGGCAGTCACACAAAGCACAGTACCGGCAGTCACACAAAGCACAGTACCGGTAGCCACACAAAGCACAGTACCGTCAGTCACACACAGCACAGTACCGGTAGCCACACAAAGCACAGTACCGGCAGTCACACACAGCACAGTACCGGTAGCCACACAAAGCACAGTACCGGCAGTCACACACAGCACAGTACCGGCAGTCACACAAAGCACAGTACCGGCAGTCACACACAGCACAGTACCGTCAGTCACGCAAAGCACAGTACCGTCAGTCACACACAGCACAGTACCGGCAGTCACACACAGCACAGTACCGGCAGCCACACACAGCACAGTACCGGCAGCCACACACAGCACAGTACCGGTAGCCACACAAAGCACAGTACCGGCAGTCACACACAGCACAGTACCGTCAGTCACGCAAAGCACAGTACCGTCAGTCACACACAGCACAGTACCGGCAGTCACACACAGCACAGTACCGGCAGTCACACACAGCACAGTACCGGCAGCCACACACAGCACAGTACCGGCAGTCACACACAGCACAGTACCGGCAGCCACACACAGCACAGTACCGGCAGTCACACACAGCACAGTACCGGCAGTCACACACAGCACAGTACCGGCAGCCACACACAGCACAGTACCGGCAGCCACACACAGCACAGTACCGGCAGTCACACACAGCACAGTACCGGCAGCCACACACAGCACAGTACCGGCAGTCACGCAAAGCACAGTACCGGCAGTCACACACAGCACAGTACCGGCAGTCACACAAAGCACAGTAACGGCAGTCACACACAGCGCAGTACCGGCAGTCACACAAAGCACAGTACCGGCAGTCACGCACAGCACAGTACCGGCAGTCACACAAAGCACAGTACCGTCAGTCACACACAGCACAGTACCGGCAGTCACACAAAGCACAGTACCGGCAGTCACACACAGCACAGTACCGGCAGTCACACAAAGCACAGTACCGGCAGTCACACACAGCACAGTACCGGCAGTCACACAAAGCACAGTACCGGCAGTCACACAAAGCACAGTACCGGCAGTCACGCAAAGCACAGTACCGGCAGTCACACACAGCACAGTACCGTCAGTCACACACAGCACAGTACCGGCAGTCACACACAGCACAGTACCAGCAGTCACACAAAGCACAGTACCGTCAGTCACACACAGCACAGTACCGGCAGTCACACACAGCACAGTACCGGCAGTCACACACAGCACAGTACCGGCAGTCACACAAAGCACAGTACCGTCAGTCACACACAGCACAGTACCGGCAGTCACACACAGCACAGTACCGGCAGTCACACACAGCACAGTACCGGCAGTCACACACAGCACAGTACCGGCAGTCACACAAAGCACAGTACCGGCAGTCACACACAGCACAGTACCGGCAGCCACACACAGCACAGTACCGGCAGTCACACACAGCACAGTACCGGCAGCCACACACAGCACAGTACCGGCAGTCACACACAGCACAGTACCGGCAGTCACACACAGCACAGTACCGGCAGCCACACACAGCACAGTACCGGCAGTCACACACAGCACAGTACCGGCAGTCACACACAGCACAGTACCGGCAGTCACACAAAGCACAGTACCGGCAGTCACACAAAGCACAGTACCGGCAGTCACACAAAGCACAGTACCGGCAGTCACACACAGCACAGTACCGGTAGCCACACAAAGCACAGTACCGGCAGTCACACAAAGCACAGTACCGGCAGTCACACACAGCACAGTACCGGCAGCCACACACAGCACAGTACCGGCAGTCACACAAAGCACAGTACCGGCAGTGACACACAGCACAGTACCGGCAGTCACACACAGCACAGTACCGGCAGTCACACAAAGCACAGTACCGGCAGTCACACACAGCACAGTACCGGCAGTCACACAAAGCACAGTACCGGCAGTCACACAAAGCACAGTACCGGCAGTCACACACAGCACAGTACCGGCAGTAACACACAGCACAGTACCGTCAGTCACACACAGCACAGTACCGGCAGTCACACAAAGCACAGTACCGGCAGTCCCACACAGCACAGTACCGGCAGTCACACACAGCACAGTACCGGCAGACACACACAGCACAGTACCGGCAGTCACACACAGCACAGTACCGGCAGTCACACACAGCACAGTACCGGCAGTCACACAAAGCACAGTACCGGCAGTCACACACAGCACAGTACTGGCAGTCACACAAAGCACAGTACCGGCAGTCACACACAGCACAGTACCGGCAGTCACACACAGCACAGTACCGGCAGTCACACAAAGCACAGTACTGGCAGTCACACACAGCACAGTACCGGCAGTCACACACAGCACAGTACCGGCAGTCACACACAGCACATTACCGTCAGTCACACACAGCACAGTACCGGCAGCCACACACAGCACAGTACCGGCAGTCACACACAGCACAGTACCGGCAGTCACACAAAGCACAGTACCGGCAGTCACACACAGCACAGTACCGGCAGTCACACAAAGCACAGTACCGGCAGTCACACACAGCACAGTACCGGTAGCCACACAAAGCACAGTACTGTCAGTCACACACACCACAGTACCGGCAGTCACGCAAAGCACAGTACCGGCAGTCACGCAAAGCACAGTACCAGCAGTCACACACAGCACAGTACCGTCATTCACACACAGCACAGTACCGGCAGTCACACACAGCGCAGTACCGGCAGCCACACACAGCGCAGTACCGGCAGTCACACACAGCACAGTACCGGCAGTCACACACAGCACAGTACCGGCAGTCACGCACAGCACAGTACCGGCAGTCACACACAGCACAGTACCGGCAGTCACGCAAAGCACAGTACCGGCAGTCACACACAGCACAGTACCGTCAGTCACACACAGCACAGTACCGTCAGTCACACACAGCACTGTACCGTCAGTCACACAAAGCACAGTACCGGCAGTCACACAAAGCACAGTACCGGCAGTCACGCAAAGCACAGTACCGGCAGTCACACACAGCACAGTACCGTCAGTCACACACAGCACAGTACCGGCAGTCACACACAGCACAGTACCGGCAGTCACACAAAGCACAGTACCGGCAGTCACGCAAAGCACAGTACCGGCAGTCACACACAGCACAGTACCGTCAGTCACACACAGCACAGTACCGGCAGTCACACACAGCACAGTACCAGCAGTCACACAAAGCACAGTACCGTCAGTCACACACAGCACAGTACCGGCAGTCACACACAGCACAGTACCGGCAGTCACACAAAGCACAGTACCGGCAGTCACACACAGCACAGTACCGGCAGTCACACACAGCACAGTACCGGCAGTCACACAAAGCACAGTACCGGCAGTCACACACAGCACAGTACCGGCAGTCACACACAGCACAGTACCGGCAGTCACACACTGCACAGTACCGGCAGTCACACACAGCACAGTACCGGCAGTCACACAAAGCACAGTACCGGCAGTCACACAAAGCACAGTACCGGCAGTCACACACAGCACAGTACCGGCAGTCACACAAAGCACAGTACCGGCAGTCACACACAGCACAGTACCGTCAGTCACACAAAGCACAGTACCGGCAGTCACACACAGCACAGTACCGGCAGTCACACAAAGCACAGTACCGGCAGTCACACACAGCACAGTACCGGCAGTCACACACAGCACAGTACCGGCAGCCACACACAGCACAGTACCGGCAGTCACAGAAAGCACAGTACCGGCAGTCACACACAGCACAGTACCGGCAGACACACACAGCACAGTACCGGCAGTCACACACAGCACAGTACCGGCAGTCACACACAGCACAGTACTGGCAGTCACACAAAGCACAGTACCGGCAGTCACACACAGCACAGTACCGGCAGTCACACAAAGCACAGTACCGGCAGTCACAGAAAGCACAGTACCGGCAGTCACACACAGCACAGTACCGGCAGTCACACAAAGCACAGTACCGGCAGTCACACACAGCATAGTACCGGCAGTCACACAAAGCACAGTACCGGCAGTCACACAAAGCACAGTACCGGCAGTCACACACAGCACAGTACCGGCAGTCACACAAAGCACAGTACCGGCAGACACACACAGCACAGTACCGGCAGTCACACAAAGCACAGTACCGGCAGTCACACACAGCATAGTACCGGCAGTCACACAAAGCACAGTACCGGCAGTCACACACAGCACAGTACCGGCAGTCACACAAAGCACAGTACCGGCAGTCACACAAAGCACAGTACCGGCAGTCACACACAGCACAGTACCGGCTTTCACACACAGCACAGTACCGGCAGTCACACACAGCACAGTACCGGCAGTCACACAAAGCACAGTACCGGCAGTCACACACAGCACAGTACCGGCAGTCACACAAAGCACAGTACCGGCAGTCACACACAGCACAGTACCGGCAGTCACACAAAGCACAGTACCGGCAGTCACACAAAGCACAGTACCGGCAGTCACACACAGCACAGTACCGGCAGTCACACAAAGCACAGTACCGGCAGTCACACACAGCACAGTACCGGCAGTCACACAAAGCACAGTACCGGCAGTCACACAAAGCACAGTACCGGCAGTCACACACAGCACAGTACCGGCTTTCACACACAGCACAGTACCGGCAGTCACACACAGCACAGTACCGGCAGTCACACAAAGCACAGTACCGGCAGTCACACACAGCACAGTACCGGCAGTCACACACAGCACAGTACCGGCAGTCACACAAAGCACAGTACCGGCAGTCACACACAGCACAGTACCGGCAGTCACACAAAGCATAGTACCGGCAGTCACACACAGCACAGTACCGGCAGTCACACAAAGCACAGTACCGGCAGTCACACAAAGCACAGTACCGGCAGTCACACACAGCACAGTACCGGCAGTCACACAAAGCACAGTACCGGCAGTCACACACAGCATAGTACCGGCAGTCACACAAAGCACAGTACCGGCAGCCACACACAGCACAGTACCGGCAGTCACACACAGCACAGTACCGGCAGTCACACAAAGCACAGTACCGGCAGTCACACAAAGCACAGTACCGGCAGTCACACACAGCACAGTACCGGCAGTCACACAAAGCACAGTACCGGCAGTCACACACAGCACAGTACCGGCAGTCACACACAGCACAGTACCGGCAGTCACACACAGCACAGTACCGGCAGCCACACACAGCACAGTACCAGCAGTCACAGAAAGCACAGTACCGGCAGTCACACACAGCACAGTACCGGCAGTCACACACAGCACAGTACCGGCAGTCACACAAAGCACAGTACGGTCAGTCACACACAGCACAGTACCGGCAGTCACACACAGCACAGTACCGGCAGTCACACACAGCACAGTACCGGCAGTCACACACAGCACAGTACCGTCAGTCACACACAGCACAGTACCGGCAGTCACACAAAGCACAGTACCGGCAGTCACACACAGCACTGTACCGGCAGTCACACACAGCACAGTACCGGCAGTCACACACAGCACTGTACCGGCAGTCACACACAGCACAGTACCGGCAGTCACACACAGCACAGTACCGGCAGTCACACAAAGCACAGTACCGGCAGTCACACACAGCACTGTACCGGCAGTCACACACAGCACTGTACCGGCAGTCACACACAGCACAGTACCGGCAGTCACACACAGCACAGTACCGTCAGTCACACACAGCACAGTACCGGCAGTCACACAAAGCACAGTACCGGCAGTCACACACAGCACTGTACCGGCAGTCACACACAGCACAGTACCGGCAGTCACACACAGCACTGTACCGGCAGTCACACACAGCACAGTACCGTCAGTCACACACAGCACAGTACCGTCAGTCACACACAGCACAGTACCGGCAGTCACACACAGCACAGTACCGTCAGTCACACACAGCACAGTACCGGCAGCCACACACAGCACAGTACCGGCAGTCACACACAGCACAGTACCGTCAGTCACACACAGCACTGTACCGGCAGTCACACACAGCACAGTACCGGCAGTCACACAAAGCACAGTGCCGGCAGTCCCACAAAGCACAGTGCCGGCAGTCACACACAGCACTGTACCGGCAGTCACACACAGCACAGTACCGGCAGTCACACACAGCACTGTACCGGCAGCCACACACAGCACAGTACCGGCCGTCACACACAGCACAGTACCGGCAGCCACACACAGCACAGTACCGGCAGTCACACACAGCACAGTACCGGCAGTCACACACAGCACAGTACCGGTAGCCACACAAAGCACAGTACCGGCAGTCACACAAAGCACAGTACCGGCAGTCACACAAAGCACAGTACCGGTAGCCACACAAAGCACAGTACCGTCAGTCACACACAGCACAGTACCGGCAGTCACACAAAGCACAGTACCGGCAGTCACACACAGCACAGTACCGGTAGCCACACAAAGCACAGTACCGGCAGTCACACAAAGCACAGTACCGGCAGTCACACACAGCACAGTACCGGTAGCCACACAAAGCACAGTACCGGCAGTCACACACAGCACAGTACCGGCAGTCACACAAAGCACAGTACCGGCAGTCACACACAGCACAGTACCGTCAGTCACGCAAAGCACAGTACCGTCAGTCACGCAAAGCACAGTACCGGCAGTCACACACAGCACAGTACCGTCAGTCACACACAGCACAGTACCGGCAGTCACACACAGCACAGTACCAGCAGTCACACAAAGCACAGTACCGTCAGTCACACACAGCACAGTACCGGCAGTCACACACAGCACAGTACCAGCAGTCACACACAGCACAGTACCGGCAGTCACACAAAGCACAGTACCGTCAGTCACACACAGCACAGTACCGGCAGTCACACAAAGCACAGTACCGGCAGTCACACAAAGCACAGTACCGGCAGTCACACACAGCACAGTACCGGCAGTCACACAAAGCACAGTACCGGCAGTCACACACAGCACAGTACCGGCAGTCACACAAAGCACAGTACCGGCAGTCACACAAAGCACAGTACCGGCAGTCACACACAGCACAGTACCGGCTTTCACACACAGCACAGTACCGGCAGTCACACACAGCACAGTACCGGCAGTCACACAAAGCACAGTACCGGCAGTCACACACAGCACAGTACCGGCAGTCACACAAAGCACAGTACCGGCAGTCACACAAAGCACAGTACCGGCAGTCACACACAGCACAGTACCGGCAGTCACACAAAGCACAGTACCGGCAGTCACACACAGCATAGTACCGGCAGTCACACAAAGCACAGTACCGGCAGCCACACACAGCACAGTACCGGCAGTCACACACAGCACAGTACCGGCAGTCACACAAAGCACAGTACCGGCAGTCACACAAAGCACAGTACCGGCAGTCACACACAGCACAGTACCGGCAGTCACACAAAGCACAGTACCGGCAGTCACACACAGCACAGTACCGGCAGTCACACACAGCACAGTACCGTCAGTCACACACAGCACAGTACCGTCAGTCACACACAGCACAGTACCGGCAGTCACACACAGCACAGTACCGTCAGTCACACACAGCACAGTACCGGCAGTCACACACAGCACAGTACCGGCAGTCACACACAGCACAGTACCGGCAGCCACACACAGCACAGTACCGGCAGTCACACACAGCACAGTACCGGCAGCCACACACAGCACAGTACCGGCAGTCACACACAGCACAGTACCGGCAGTCACACACAGCACAGTACCGGTAGCCACACAAAGCACAGTACCGGCAGTCACACAAAGCACAGTACCGGCAGTCACACAAAGCACAGTACCGGTAGCCACACAAAGCACAGTACCGTCAGTCACACACAGCACAGTACCGGCAGTCACACAAAGCACAGTACCGGCAGTCACACACAGCACAGTACCGGTAGCCACACAAAGCACAGTACCGGCAGTCACACAAAGCACAGTACCGGCAGTCACACACAGCACAGTACCGGTAGCCACACAAAGCACAGTACCGGCAGTCACACACAGCACAGTACCGGCAGTCACACAAAGCACAGTACCGGCAGTCACACACAGCACAGTACCGTCAGTCACGCAAAGCACAGTACCGTCAGTCACACACAGCACAGTACCGGCAGTCACACACAGCACAGTACCGGCAGCCACACACAGCACAGTACCGGCAGCCACACACAGCACAGTACCGGTAGCCACACAAAGCACAGTACCGGCAGTCACACACAGCACAGTACCGTCAGTCACGCAAAGCACAGTACCGTCAGTCACACACAGCACAGTACCGGCATTCACACACAGCACAGTACCGGCAGTCACACACAGCACAGTACCGGCAGCCACACACAGCACAGTACCGGCAGCCACACACAGCACAGTACCGGCAGTCACGCAAAGCACAGTACCGGCAGTCACACACAGCACAGTACCGGCAGTCACACAAAGCACAGTAACGGCAGTCACACACAGCGCAGTACCGGCAGTCACACAAAGCACAGTACCGGCAGTCACGCACAGCACAGTACCGGCAGTCACACAAAGCACAGTACCGTCAGTCACACACAGCACAGTACCGGCAGTCACACAAAGCACAGTACCGGCAGTCACACACAGCACAGTACCGGCAGTCACACAAAGCACAGTACCGGCAGTCACACACAGCACAGTACCGGCAGTCACACAAAGCACAGTACCGGCAGTCACACAAAGCACAGTACCGGCAGTCACGCAAAGCACAGTACCGGCAGTCACACACAGCACAGTACCGTCAGTCACACACAGCACAGTACCGGCAGTCACACACAGCACAGTACCAGCAGTCACACAAAGCACAGTACCGTCAGTCACATACAGCACAGTACCGGCAGTCACACACAGCACAGTACCGGCAGTCACACACAGCACAGTACCGGCAGTCACACAAAGCACAGTACCGTCAGTCACACACAGCACAGTACCGGCAGTCACACACAGCACAGTACCGGCAGTCACACACAGCACAGTACCGGCAGTCACACAAAGCACAGTACCGGCAGTCACACACAGCACAGTACCGGCAGCCACACACAGCACAGTACCGGCAGTCACACACAGCACAGTACCGGCAGCCACACACAGCACAGTACCGGCAGTCACACACAGCACAGTACCGGCAGCCACACACAGCACAGTACCGGCAGTCACACACAGCACAGTACCGGCAGCCACACACAGCACAGTACCGGCAGTCACACACAGCACAGTACCGGCAGTCACACACAGCACAGTACCGGCAGTCACACAAAGCACAGTACCGGCAGTCACACAAAGCACAGTACCGGCAGTCACACAAAGCACAGTACCGGCAGTCACACACAGCACAGTACCGGTAGCCACACAAAGCACAGTACCGGCAGTCACACAAAGCACAGTACCGGCAGTCACACACAGCACAGTACCGGCAGCCACACACAGCACAGTACCGGCAGTCACACAAAGCACAGTACCGGCAGTGACACACAGCACAGTACCGGCAGTCACACACAGCACAGTACCGGCAGTCACACAAAGCACAGTACCGGCAGTCACACACAGCACAGTACCGGCAGTCACACAAAGCACAGTACCGGCAGTCACACAAAGCACAGTACCGGCAGACACACACAGCACAGTACCGGCAGTCACACACAGCACAGTACCGGCAGTCACACACAGCACAGTACCGGCAGTCACACAAAGCACAGTACCGGCAGTCACACACAGCACAGTACTGGCAGTCACACAAAGCACAGTACCGGCAGTCACACACAGCACAGTACCGGCAGTCACACACAGCACAGTACCGGCAGTCACACAAAGCACAGTACCGGCAGTCACACACAGCACAGTACCGGCAGTCACACACAGCACAGTACCGGCAGTCACACACAGCACATTACCGTCAGTCACACACAGCACAGTACCGGCAGCCACACACAGCACAGTACCGGCAGTCACACACAGCACAGTACCGGCAGTCACACAAAGCACAGTACCGGCAGTCACACACAGCACAGTACCGGCAGTCACACAAAGCACAGTACCGGCAGTCACACACAGCACAGTACCGGTAGCCACACAAAGCACAGTACTGTCAGTCACACACAGCACAGTACCGGCAGTCACGCAAAGCACAGTACCGGCAGTCACGCAAAGCACAGTACCAGCAGTCACACACAGCACAGTACCGTCATTCACACACAGCACAGTACCGGCAGTCACACACAGCACAGTACCGGCAGTCACGCACAGCACAGTACCGGCAGTCACACACAGCACAGTACCGGCAGTCACGCAAAGCACAGTACCGGCAGTCACACACAGCACAGTACCGTCAGTCACACACAGCACTGTACCGTCAGTCACACAAAGCACAGTACCGGCAGTCACACAAAGCACAGTACCGGCAGTCACGCAAAGCACAGTACCGGCAGTCACACACAGCACAGTACCGTCAGTCACACACAGCACAGTACCGGCAGTCACACACAGCACAGTACCGGCAGTCACACAAAGCACAGTACCGGCAGTCACGCAAAGCACAGTACCGGCAGTCACACACAGCACAGTACCGTCAGTCACACACAGCACAGTACCGGCAGTCACACACAGCACAGTACCAGCAGTCACACAAAGCACAGTACCGTCAGTCACACACAGCACAGTACCGGCAGTCACACACAGCACAGTACCGGCAGTCACACAAAGCACAGTACCGGCAGTCACACACAGCACAGTACCGGCAGTCACACACAGCACAGTACCGGCAGTCACACAAAGCACAGTACCGGCAGTCACACACAGCACAGTACCGGCAGTCACACACAGCACAGTACCGGCAGTCACACACTGCACAGTACCGGCAGTCACACACAGCACAGTACCGGCAGTCACACAAAGCATAGTACCGGCAGTCACACAAAGCACAGTACCGGCAGTCACACACAGCACAGTACCGGCAGTCACACAAAGCACAGTACCGGCAGTCACACACAGCACAGTACCGTCAGTCACACAAAGCACAGTACCGGCAGTCACACACAGCACAGTACCGGCAGTCACACAAAGCACAGTACCGGCAGTCACACACAGCACAGTACCGGCAGTCACACACAGCACAGTACCGGCAGCCACACACAGCACAGTACCGGCAGTCACAGAAAGCACAGTACCGGCAGTCACACACAGCACAGTACCGGCAGTCACACACAGCACAGTACCGGCAGTCACACACAGCACAGTACCGGCCGACACACACAGCACAGTACCGGCAGTCACACACAGCACAGTACCGGCAGTCACACACAGCACAGTACTGGCAGTCACACAAAGCACAGTACCGGCAGTCACACACAGCACAGTACCGGCAGTCACACAAAGCACAGTACCGGCAGTCACAGAAAGCACAGTACCGGCAGTCACACACAGCACAGTACCGGCAGTCACACAAAGCACAGTACCGGCAGTCACACACAGCATAGTACCGGCAGTCACACAAAGCACAGTACCGGCAGTCACACAAAGCACAGTACCGGCAGTCACACAAAGCACAGTACCGGCAGTCACACACAGCACAGTACCGGCAGTCACACAAAGCACAGTACCGGCAGTCACACACAGCACAGTACCGGCAGTCACACAAAGCACAGTACCGGCAGTCACACACAGCATAGTACCGGCAGTCACACAAAGCACAGTACCGGCAGTCACACACAGCACAGTACCGGCAGTCACACAAAGCACAGTACCGGCAGTCACACAAAGCACAGTACCAGCAGTCACACACAGCACAGTACCGGCTTTCACACACAGCACAGTACCGGCAGTCACACACAGCACAGTACCGGCAGTCACACAAAGCACAGTACCGGCAGTCACACACAGCACAGTACCGGCAGTCACACAAAGCACAGTACCGGCAGTCACACACAGCACAGTACCGGCAGTCACACAAAGCACAGTACCGGCAGTCACACAAAGCACAGTACCGGCAGTCACACACAGCACAGTACCGGCAGTCACACAAAGCACAGTACCGGCAGTCACACACAGCACAGTACCGGCAGTCACACAAAGCACAGTACCGGCAGTCACACAAAGCACAGTACCGGCAGTCACACACAGCACAGTACCGGCTTTCACACACAGCACAGTACCGGCAGTCACACACAGCACAGTACCGGCAGTCACACAAAGCACAGTACCGGCAGTCACACACAGCATAGTACCGGCAGTCACACAAAGCACAGTACCGGCAGCCACACACAGCACAGTACCGGCAGTCACACACAGCACAGTACCGGCAGTCACACAAAGCACAGTACCGGCAGTCACACAAAGCACAGTACCGGCAGTCACACACAGCACAGTACCGGCAGTCACACAAAGCACAGTACCGGCAGTCACACACAGCACAGTACCGGCAGTCACACACAGCACAGTACCGGCAGTCACACACAGCACAGTACCGGCAGTCACAGAAAGCACAGTACCGGCAGTCACACACAGCACAGTACCGGCAGTCACACACAGCACAGTACCGGCAGTCACACAAAGCACAGTACGGTCAGTCACACACAGCACAGTACCGGCAGTCACACACAGCACAGTACCGGCAGTCACACACAGCACAGTACCGGCAGTCACGCAAAGCACAGTACCGGCAGTCACACACAGCACAGTACCGGCAGTCACACAAAGCACAGTACCGGCAGTCACACACAGCACTGTACCGGCAGTCACACACAGCACAGTACCGGCAGTCACACACAGCACAGTACCGGCAGTCACACACAGCACAGTACCGTCAGTCACACACAGCACAGTACCGTCAGTCACACACAGCACAGTACCGGCAGTCACACAAAGCACAGTACCGGCAGCCACACACAGCACAGTACCGGCAGTCACACACAGCACAGTACCGGCAGTCACACACAGCACTGTACCGGCAGTCACACACAGCACAGTACCGGCAGTCACACAAAGCACAGTACCGGCAGTCACACACAGCACTGTACCGGCAGTCACACACAGCACAGTACCGGCAGTCACACACAGCACAGTACCGGCAGTCACGCAAAGCACAGTACCGGCAGTCACACACAGCACAGTACCGGCAGTCACACAAAGCACAGTACCGGCAGTCACACACAGCACTGTACCGGCAGTCACACACAGCACAGTACCGGCAGTCACACACAGCACAGTACCGGCAGTCACACACAGCACAGTACCGTCAGTCACACACAGCACAGTACCGGCAGTCACACAAAGCACAGTACCGGCAGTCACACACAGCACTGTACCGGCAGTCACACACAGCACAGTACCGGCAGTCACACACAGCACTGTACCGGCAGTCACACACAGCACAGTACCGGCAGTCACACACAGCACAGTACCGGCAGTCACACAAAGCACAGTACCGGCAGTCACACACAGCACTGTACCGGCAGTCACACACAGCACAGTACCGGCAGTCACACACAGCACAGTACCGTCAGTCACACACAGCACAGTACCGGCAGTCACACAAAGCACAGTACCGGCAGTCACACACAGCACTGTACCGGCAGTCACACACAGCACAGTACCGGCAGTCACACACAGCACTGTACCGGCAGTCACACACAGCACAGTACCGTCAGTCACACACAGCACAGTACCGTCAGTCACACACAGCACAGTACCGGCAGTCACACACAGCACAGTACCGTCAGTCACACACAGCACAGTACCGTCAGTCACACACAGCACAGTACCGGCAGCCACACACAGCACAGTACCGGCAGTCACACACAGCACAGTACCGTCAGTCACACACAGCACTGTACCGGCAGTCACACAAAGCACAGTGCCGGCAGTCCCACAAAGCACAGTGCCGGCAGTCACACACAGCACAGTACCGGCAGTCACACACAGCACAGTACCGTCAGTCACACACAGCACAGTACCGGCAGTCACACACAGCACAGTACCGGCAGTCACACAAAGCACAGTACCGGCAGTCATACACAGCACAGTACCGGCAGTCACACAAAGCACAGTACCGGCAGTCACACAAAGCACAGTACCGGCAGCCACACAAAGCACAGTACCGGCAGTAACACACAGCACAGTACCGTCAGTCACACACAGCACAGTACCGGCAGTCACACACAGCACAGTACCGTCAGTCACACACAGCACAGTACCGGCAGTCACACACAGCACAGTACCGGCAGTCACACAAAGCACAGTACCGGCAGCCACACACAGCACAGTACCGGCAGCCACACACAGCACAGTACCGGCAGCCACACACAGCACATAGTACATATAGCACGTATAATTATGATATCAGAAAGACATACAGCCACACAAAATATATAAAAAATTATAATACAGTATAGCTCTCATCCCTAAGTGACATTGGTGGTGCATGGATGCTCTCCTGGAGCCACGTTTCTGCAAAAATAAGCCCGGAGCAGTTCACATATCATGTAATGCCCCCGCCGACTCTTGCATTCCAGCTTGTTTTTCACTGAATGAACACCGGAGGGCAGCACTAACTGGAGGACCAGTCCCAAACCCAGACCGTGAATGTTGGAGCAGGGAGTTAAAACAAAACGAACTGCTGGGAAAACTCTTCGAACTTAACCGCAGTGGGAACACGTTGGATATTGGTGTTGGTTTTTATTACAGGAGGATTTGCGTACAAGAGCAAGGATTTTGATTGTGCCTAGAAGACCCTTGTGGTGTTGGGTACAGTTATTTGCTATAGAGGGGAGTCCGTGAGGATGCACCAGACTGGTTCCCTGTTTGATAGAGACACAAGATGGCGGATGCTGGAACATGGAGTGAGTAAGGACCAAACAGCCGGAGAAACCCAGAAGGTCAGGCAGCGTCTTTAGAGGGACGGTCGCCACTTCAGGCCAGGACCCTTCACTGGCAAAGACGTCAGCCCTGATGAAGGATCTCACCATGAACCGTCGACTTTTATCACCCTCCACCGACGCTGCCTGACCCGCCGAGTCCCTCCAGCTGATGGTTTGGTGTCTTGGATTATCGGTGTGTTGTATGAGGACAGGTTCTATTCTGGCGTGACCTCACTGAAGTGGGTTTCTTACCAGGCTTGATTGAATGGAGTCAAGAAAGACATTTCCTCTGGCAGAGAACCCTTAATCCAGGTTTGCCATTTCAGAAAAAGCGGGAGGTCAAATAGAGTTAAGATAGGGAGAGGTTCCTCCAGGCAGGGATGGTGAATCTCTGGTGAGAGAGATGTGTGCAGGGAGGTGGTACTGAGATCCAAGACATTCCATGACCTTTGAACAACAGGGAGTGAGAAACAAACTGGGTGTAGGCCTCAGAAGGACAAGCAGAATCTACGGGGGAAAGGAACTATTGAAGTTCCGGGTTCAGGACCAACAGAAGAGGGGGAAGATAGCCAGAAAGGAAGAGGGGCGAGACACGGTCGGAAAGGTGGTAGGGTGACTGAGGAGGGGCGAGGGACAAGAGGCAGATGGCACCAAGTGGGAGAAGAGGAGGGGAGGGTGAAGCTGAAGACAGAAGCTGGAGGGTGATGTGGGGAACGAAAGGCTTGCAGGTGTTGGAATCTGAAAGTTAAAGGAGGTGATAGTCGGAACTACTGGGGGAGAGGCGGAGGGGACTGGTGGGTGAAATGTGTGGGTGAAGGGTGAATGGGTCCAACATGGGGGATGAAAATGCTTGCAGTGGGGAGTGGGTGCTAGAGGGGAGCTAGAGCAAAGTGGGCAAAAATGGAAGGGAGTGTGGAACACAGGATGAAATTGTTACTTGAAAATGGAAAACTGAGTCATGTTCATAACTTTGGGTTGTAGACCAGCCAGACGAAGTACGAGGTATCGTTCCTCTAGATTGTGTTCGGCCTCCCACTGGCAGTTCGGGTGAATGTGAGGGTATGAAGGAGAGTTGAACTGACAGGCTTTGGGGATCTCAGAACGGTCACCGTGGACGGGATAGCAGGTGTAGAACGGCCTGTTACGTTGGGTGTCGCTGGTTCTCGCTGCAGCCGCCAGGTGGCAGCATCGCCCCACTCCACCCATGTCAGCCGGAAGGTAATGCATTAGGCTGGCCACTGAGCAAATCTACTGGTGAAATACGGCACGTTCTCCCTGAAACCGGGTGGATAAGCTGTTAATTTATTCTTTTCAAGCAGGATGCAGCTCAGAGAGCATTTTGACTGGTCCCTGATCTGTAAGTGATTTTATGCAGCAATTCGTTGCAGGAGTCACAGGGTCACTGTTGACTCCGTTTATTTGGTCAACTAGCAATTGAACTGACAATGACAGAGATCATTCACAAACCCCTTAGGTGCAGACAGATGCTACGGGACCTGCTGGGTCATAGTCCGATTCATCTACCTGAACCACTACCATTTGCCTGTGTTTGGCCCATACCCCTCGCAGCCATTTAAAGTCACCTTTCTCCAGTCGCTCTGCCTTGTTCGGAGTTTGAGGGAATGGTCTGTGTCCAAAGACTTTTGTGCATTATGTCATTTATATGATATACACAAGTCAAGAAAATATGACACAGGACAGAGAAAATGAAGAACACACCATAGAGAATGTGATGAGCACAGGACAGGGAATGTGATGAGCACAGGACAGGGAATGTGATGAACACAGGACAGAGACTGTGATGAGCACAGGACAGGGAATGTGATGAGCACAGGACAGGGAATGTGATGAGCACAGGACAGGGAATGTGATGAGCACAGGACAGGGAATGTGATGAACACAGGGCAGGGAATGTGATGAGCACAGGACAGGGAATGTGATGAGCACAGGACAGGGAATGTGATGAACACAGGACAGAGACTGTGATGAGCACAGGACAGGGAATGTGATGAGCACAGGACAGGGAATGTGATGAGCACAGGACAGACAGTGTGATGAACACAGGACAGGGAATGTGATGAACACAGGACAGGGAATGTGATGAGCACAGGACAGGGAATGCGGTGAACACAGGACAGGGAATGTGGTGAACACAGGACAGAGACTGTGATGAGCACAGGACAGGGAATGTGATGAACACAGGACAGGGAATGTGATGAGCACAGGACAGAGACTGTGATGAACACAGGACAGAGACTGTGATGAGCACAGGACAGGGAATGTGAAGAGCACAGGACAGACAGTGTGATGAACACAGGACAGGGAATGCGGTGAACACAGGACAGGGAATGCGGTGAGCACAGGACAGGGAATGTGATGAGCACAGGACAGGGAATGTGATGAGTACAGGACAGAGAATGTGATGAACACAGGACAGGGAATGCGGTGAACACAGGACAGGGAATGTGAAGAGCACAGGACAGGGAATGTGATGAGCACAGGACAGGGAATGTGATGAACACAGGACAGGGAATGCGGTGAACACAGGACAGGGAATGTGGTGAATACAGGACAGGGAATGTGATGAGCACAGGACAGGGAATGTGATGAACACAGGACAGGGAATGTGATGAACACAGGACAGGGAATGTGAAGAGCACAGGACAGGGAATGCGATGAACACAGGACAGGGAATGCGGTGAACACAGGACAGGGAATGCGGTGAACACAGGACAGGGAATGAGGTGAACACAGGACAGGGAATGCGGTGAACACAGGACAGGGAATGAGGTGAACACAGGACAGGGAATGCGGTGAACACAGGACAGGGAATGTGATGAGCACAGGACAGGGAATGTGATGAGCACAGGACAGAGACTGTGATGAACACAGGACAGGGAATGTGATGAACACAGGACAGAGAGTGTGATGAACACAGGACAGGGAATGTGATGAACACAGGACAGGGAATGTGATGAGCACAGGACAGAGACTGTGATGAACACAGGACAGGGAATGTGATGAACACAGGACAGAGAGTGTGATGAGCACAGGACAGGGAATGCGGTGAACACAGGACAGGGAATGTGAAGAGCACAGGACAGGGAATGTGATGAGCACAGGACAGGGAATGCGGTGAACACAGGACAGGGAATGTGAAGAGCACAGGACAGGGAATGTGATGAACACAGGATGGAGAGTGTGATGAATACAGGACAGGGAATGTGATGAACACAGGACAGGGAATGTGATGAGCACAGGACAGGGAATGTGATGAGCACAGGACAGGGAATGTGATGAGCACAGGACAGAGAGTGTGATGAACACAGGACAGGGAATGTGATGAGCACAGGACAGGGAATGTGATGAAATTTGAACAGAGAAAATAAAGTATCCCTATCTGTATTTGCCACATCCTTTCTCGAATTTAGAACCTCAACCTGAGGACCAGATCTAACCTTCTCCATAATTATCTTGAAACTATGAAATTATAATCACTATATGCAATGAGATTTACACATTTCTGTAATCTGCCCTGTCTTGTTCCCTACAGGAAATCCAGGATTGCACTCTCTCTAGTTGTGACCTTTATATATTGATTAAGATATCCCAGCCATTCTCCTCACAATATGGGAGTCCCAGTCAATATGTGGAAAGTTAAAGTGAACTACTATCACAGCCTTATGTGATCTCTCTACAAATTTGCTCCTCAAAATCCTGCCAACTATAATAGAATCCCATTAACTTGGTCGTCCCTTTCTTAGTTCTCATTTCCACCCTTATAATCTCAGTAGACGAGCTCTCCTGTTTGCTCTGTCTGAGCACTGTCATGATATCTTCCCTGATTAATATTGCTACCCCTTCCCCTTTAAACCCTCCTGCACGACCGTGCCCAAAACAATGGATCTCTGGAATGAGCTCCCAGTCCTGCCCCTCTCGCAACCAAATCTCACTATGTCAGAATTCCTCATCCTGGGCCAGGCCCTAAACTCGTCCGCCGTAACTACAACGCCCCTTGCATTGAAGTAGATGTAATTCAGAAGATTATCCCCCACCCCCATGCTTAACTTTACAATTCCTGTCCTTGTATGTAGACGTAACACTTTTTCCCCGCAACCACTCCACTATCTGACCTGACCCTCTCGTTCCATACCTGCAACTCTAGTTTAAACCCCCTGGGGCAGCACTAGCAAACCTTCCTGCAGGGATATTGGACCTCCTCCAGCTGAGGTGCAAACCCTTGCATCTGTACTCCTGTCCTGAAATCAAGCCCAATTATCTACGTATCTGACCCCCCCCCCCCCCCCCGTTGAATAGTCTCGTGTTAAACTGTATGATCTTCCTGTTTCTGGCTTTTTGCTTTCCACTGCATAGACAGGTCGAAGGAGGGAACTGATGGTGTCCAGCTCTGATCTTCCAGCTGGTTGACCAGCCGTGCAGAGTGCAGAGGAGATGCAGAGTTGTCCTCAGAGGCCCAGGGGTCACGTACACCTCCAGGAGGTTCACACTGGGCGGGGAGAGAGACCCCGGTTTAATCCTGACCTCCAGGGCTGTCTGTCTGGAGTCTAGGTATCTGCCTTGGCCCACAGAGTCTGTCCTTGAAATGACTCCAGACCCACCAACGTGTACGAGGCTTCACGGGCTCCTCGATTCACGGGCACTTCAGTGATGGCACAGCGTTGTCTGAGTCTCATACAGGCTCTCCCACAGCTGCCTTGTCACATCGCGAATGAGATTGAGCGGCTGTGATGATGTTCATGACCTCAGAGTGTCCCACAGGCTTCAATCCCAATGAAATATTTTTGGCCGCTGTTGTGAAAGAGGAAATGCCGACACTAATTAGTATCAAGAACAGTCCTCGCTGTCAGTGAGATAACGCTGGGCTGTCGGCTTATTAATGATCCCTGAATGATATGGTCTGGGGCCCTGTGATAAAACCCCAACCACAAAACCTGGAGCAGCGAGCTGAAGGGACAGGGCAACGTTTGGATGATGTCTCATCCAGAAGAGGACTGACACTCCCTCAGTACCGTCCCTCACAATCCCTCAGTACTGTCCCTCACACTCCCTCAGTACCGTCCCTCACAGTGTTACACTCCCTCAGTACTGTCCCTCACAATCCCTCAGTACTGTCCCTCACACTCCCTCAGTACCGTCCCTCACAATCCCTCAGTACTGTCCCTCACAATCCCTCAGTACTGTCCCTCACAATCCCTCAGTACTGTCCCTCACACTCCCTCAGTACCGTCCCTCACAATCCCTCAGTACCGTCCCTCACAATCCCTCAGTACTGTCCCTCACACTCCCACAGTACTGTCCCTCACACTCCCTCAGTACTGTCCCTCACACTCCCTCAGTACCGTCCCTCACAATCCCTCAGTACTGTCCCTCACACTCCCTCAGTACCGTCCCTCACAATCCCTCAGTACTGTCCCTCACAATCCCTCAGTACTGTCCCTCACACTCCCTCAGTACCGTCCCTCACAATCCCTCAGTACTGTCCCTCACAATCCCTCAGTACTGTCCCTCACACTCCCTCAGTACTGTCCCTCACAATCCCTCAGTACTGTCCCTCACACTCCCTCAGTACTGTCCCTCACAATCCCTCAGTACTGTCCCTCACACTCCCTCAGTACTGTCCCTCACAATCCCTCAGTACTGTCCCTCACACTCCCTCAGTACCGTCCCTCACAATCCCTCAGTACTGTCCCTCACACTCCCACAGTACTGTCCCTCACAATCCCTCAGTACTGTCCCTCACACTCCCTCAGTACTGTCCCTCACAATCCCTCAGTACTGTCCCTCACACTCCCTCAGTACCGTCCCTCACAATCCCTCAGTACTGTCCCTCACAATCCCTCAGTACTGTCCCTCACACTCCCTCAGTACCGTCCCTCACAGTGTTACACTCCCTCAGTACTGTCCCTCACAATCCCTCAGTACTGTCCCTCACACTCCCTCAGTACCGTCCCTCACAATCCCTCAGTACTGTCCCTCACAATCCCTCAGTACTGTCCCACACACTCCCTCAGTACCATCCCTCACAAAGTGTTACACTCCCTCAGTACTGTCCCTCACAATCCCTCAGTACCATCCCTCACAGTGTTACACTCCCTCAGTACTGTCCCTCACAATCCCTCAATACTGTCCCTCACACTCCCTCAGTAACGTCCCTCACACTCCCTCAGTACCGTCCCTCACAGTGTTACACTCCCTCAGTACTCTCACACAATCCCTCAGTACTGTCCCTCACAATCCCTCAGTACTGTCCCTCACACTCCCTCAGTAACGTCCCTCACACTCCCCCACTACCGTCCCTCACAGTGTTACACTCCCTCAGTACTGTCCCTCACAATCCCTCAGTAATGTCCCTCACACTCCCTCAGTACTGCCCCTCACAAAGTGTTACACTCCCTCAGTACTGTCCCTCACAATCCTTCAGTACCGTCCCTCACAATCCCTCAGTACCGTCCCTCACAAAGTGTTACACTCACTCAGTACCGTCCCTCACGCTCCCTCAGTACTGTCCCTCACAAAGTGTTACACTCCCTCAGTACTGTCCCTCACAATCCTTCAGTACCGTCCCTCACAATCCCTCAGTACCGTCCCTCACAGTGTTACACTCCCTCAGTACTACCCCTCACAAAGTGTTACACTCACTCAGTACCGTCCCTCACGCTCCCTCAGTACTGTC
Organism: Hemitrygon akajei; assembly: GCF_048418815.1. Taxonomy (NCBI): domain Eukaryota; kingdom Metazoa; phylum Chordata; class Chondrichthyes; order Myliobatiformes; family Dasyatidae; genus Hemitrygon; species Hemitrygon akajei. The sequence goes on along the minus strand of NC_133124.1, from coordinate 191,566,696 downwards.
CCTCACAAAGTGTTACACTCCCTCAGTACTGTCCCTCACAATCCTTCAGTACCGTCCCTCACAATCCCTCAGTACCGTCCCTCACGCTCCCTCAGTACTGTCCCTCACAAAGTGTTACACTCCCTCAGTACTGTCCCTCACAATCCCTCAGTACCGTCCCTCACACTCCCTCAGTACCGTCCCTCACAATCCCTCAGTACCGTCCCTCACACTCCCTCAGTACTGTCCCTCACAAAGTGTTACACTCCCTCAGTACTGTCCCTCACAATCCCTCAGAACTGTTCCTCACAATCCCTCAGTACCGTCCCTCACAATCCCTGTACTGTCCCTCACAATCCCTCAGTACCATCCCTCACAATCCCTGTACTGTCCCTCACAAAGTGTTACACTCCCTCAGTACTGTCCCTCACAATCCCTCAGTACCATCCCTCACAATCCCTCAGTACTGCCCCTCACACTCCCTCAGTACTGTCCCTCACAAAGTGTTACACTCCCTCAGTACTGTCCCTCACAATCCCTCAGAACTGTTCCTCACAATCCCTCAGTACCGTCCCTCACAATCCCTGTACTGTCCCTCACAATCCCTCAGTACCATCCCTCACAATCCCTGTACTGTCCCTCACAAAGTGTTACACTCCCTCAGTACTGTCCCTCACAATCCCTCAGTACCATCCCTCACAATCCCTGTACTGTCCCTCACAATCCCTCAGTACCATCCCTCACAATCCCTGTACTGTCCCTCACAAAGTGTTACACTCCCTCAGTACTGTCCCTCACAATCATTCAGTACCCTCCCTCACAATCCCTCAGTACCGTCCCTCACAAAGTGTTACACTCCCTCAGTACCGTCCCTCACAATCCCTCAGTACCGTCCCTCACACTCCCTCAGTACCGCCCCTCACAAAGTGTTACACTCCCTCAGTACTGTCCCTCACAATCCCTCAGTACCGTCCCTCACACTCCCTCAGTACCGCCCCTCACAAAGTGTTACACTCCCTCAGTACTGTCCCTCACAATCCCTCAATACCGTCCCTCACACTCCCTCAGTACTGCCCCTCACACTCCCTCAGTACTGTCCCTCACAAAATGTTACACTCCCTCAGTACTGTCCCTCATAATCCCTCAGTACCGTCCCTCACAATCCCTCAGTACTGCCCCTCACACTCCCTCAGTACTGTCCCTCACACTCCCTCAGTACTGCCCCTCACAAAGTGTTACACTCCCTCAGTACTGTCCCTCACACTCCCTCAGTACCATCCCTCACACTCCCTCAGTACTGCCCCTCACAAAGTGTTACACTCCCTCAGTACTGTCCCTCACAATCCCTCAGTACCATCCCTCACACTCCCTCAGTACTGTCCCTCACAAAGTGTTACATTCCCTCAGTACCGTCCCTCACAGTGTTACACTCCCTCAGTACTACCCCTCACAAAGTGTTACACTCCCTCAGTACCGTCCCTCACACTCCCTCAGTACTGTCCCTCACAAAGTGTTACACTCCCTCAGTACTGTCCCTCACACTCCCTCAGTACCATCCCTCACACTCCCTCAGTACTGCCCCTCACAAAGTGTTACACTCCCTCAGTACTGTCCCTCACAATCCCTCAGTACCATCCCTCACACTCCCTCAGTACTGTCCCTCACAAAGTGTTACATTCCCTCAGTACCGTCCCTCACAGTGTTACACTCCCTCAGTACTACCCCTCACAAAGTGTTACACTCCCTCAGTACCGTCCCTCACACTCCCTCAGTACTGTCCCTCACAAAGTGTTACATTCCCTCAGTACCGTCCCTCACAGTGTTACACTCCCTCAGTACTACCCCTCACAAAATGTTACACTCCCTCAGTACTGTCCCTCACAATCCCTCAGTACCGTCCCTCACAATCCCTCAGTACTGCCCCTCACACTCCCTCAGTACTGTCCCTCACAATCCCTCAGTACCATCCCTCACACTCCCTCAGTACTGTCCCTCACAAAGTGTTACACTCCCTCAGTACTGTCCCTCACAATCCCTCAGTTCCGTCCCTCACAATCACCTCAGTACTGTCCCTCACAAAGTGTTACACACCCTCAGTATTACCCCTCCCAAAGTGTTACACTGCCTCAGTACTGTCCCTCAAAAAGTGTTACATTCCTTCAGTACCACCTACCCCAGGGGAGTGAGACTCCCCTCAATACCACCTCTCTCACAGTGTTACACTCCCTGAGTACCACACCTCTCAGTATTACAATGCCCCAGTACCGCCCCTCCCACAGTATGACGCTCCCCTTGGTACTGCCCCTCCCACATTGTGATAGTCCCTCAGTATGACCCCTTCCCACAGTGCTGGAGTCTGGAACAGAAAATAAACTACTGGAGAAACCTTGTGGGTCAGACACTGGCCTAACAGACGCAGAACCCAGTGGGTCAGACATTGGCCTAACAGACGCAGAACCCAGTGGGTCAGACGCTGGCCTAACAGACGCAGAACCCAGTGGGTCAGACGCTGGCCAAACAGACACAGAACCCAGTGGGTCAGACATTGGCCTAACAGACACAGAACCCAGTGGGTCAGACTCTGGCCAAACAGACACAGAACCCAGTGGGTCAGACATTGGCCTAACAGACACAGAACCCAGTGGGTCAGACTCTGGCCAAACAGACAGAGAACCCAGTGGGTCAGACACTGGCCAAACAGACAGAGAACCCAGTGGGTCAGACGTTGGCCAAACAGACCCAGAACCCAGTGGGTCAGACTCTGGCCAAACAGACAGAGAACCCAGTGGGTCAGACACTGGCCTAACAGACACAGAACCCAGTGGGCCAGACACTGGCCTAACAGACGCAGAGCCCAGTGGGTCAGACGTTGGCCAAACAGACACAGAACCCAGTGGGTCAGACGCTGGCCTAACAGACACAGAACCCAGTGGGTCAGACACTGGCCTAACAGACACAAAGCCCAGTGGGTCAGACACTGGCCAAACAGACACAGAACCCAGTGGGTCAGACACTGGCCTAACAGACACAGAACCCAGTGGGTCAGACACTGGCCAAACAGACACAGAACCCAGTGGGTCAGACAGTGGCCTAACAGACACAGAGCCCAGTGGGTCAGACGTTGGCCAAACAGACACAGAACCCAGTGGGTCAGACTCTGGCCAAACAGACAGAGAACCCAGTGGGTCAGACGCTGGCCGAACAGACACAGAACCCAGTGGGTCAGACACTGGCCAAACAGACACAGAACCCAGTGGGTCAGACGCTGGCCTAACAGACACAGAACCCAGTGGGTCAGACGCTGGCCTAACAGACACAGAACCCAGTGGGTCAGACACTGGCCTAACAGACACAAAGCCCAGTGGGTCAGACACTGGTCTAACAGACACAGAGCCCAGTGGGTCAGACACTGGCCAAACAGACACAGAACCCAGTGGGTCAGACACTGTCCTAACAGACGCAGAACCCAGTGGGTCAGACACTGGCCAAACAGACACAGAACCCAGTGGGTCAGACAGTGGCCTAACAGACAGAGAACCCAGTGGGTCAGACGCTGGCCTAACAGACACAGAGCCCAGTGGGTCAGACACTGGCCTAACAGACACAGAACTCCATGGGTCATACGCTGACCTAACAGACACAGAACCCAGTGGGTCAGACACTGGCCTAACAGACAGAGAACCCAGTGGGTCAGACACTGGCCAAACAGACGCAGAACCCAGTGGGTCAGACACTGGCCTAACAGACACAGAACCCAGTGGGTCAGACACTGGCCTAACAGACACAAAGCCCAGTGGGTCAGACACTGGCCTAACAGACACAGAACCCAGTGGGTCAGACACTGGCCTAACAGACACAAAGCCCAGTGGGTCAGACACTGGCCTAACAGACAGAGAACCCAGTGGGTCAGACACTGGCCTAACAGACAGAGAACCCATTGGGCCAGACACTGGCCTAACAGACAGAGAACCCATTGGGTCAGACACTGGCCTAACAGACACAGAACCCAGTGGGTCAGACGCTGGCCTAACAGACACAGAGCCCAGTGGGTCAGACACTGGTCTAACAGACAGAGAACCCAGTGGGTCAGACACTGGCCTAACAGACACAGAGCCCAGTGGGCCAGACGCTGGCCAAACAGACACAGAACCCAGTGGGTCAGACTCTGGCCAAACAGACAGAGAACCCAGTGGGTCAGATGCTGGCCTAACAGACACAGAACCCAGTGGGTCAGACGCTGGCCTAACAGACACAGAGCCCAGTGGGTCAGACACTGGTCTAACAGACAGAGAACCCAGTGGGTCAGACACTGGCCTAACAGACACAGAACCCAGTGGGTCAGACGCTGGCCTAACAGACACAGAACCCAGTGGGTCAGACACTGGCCAAACAGACACAGAACCCAGTGGGTCAGACGCTGGCCTAACAGACGCAGAGCCCAGTCGGTCAGACGTTGGCCAAACAGACAGAGAACCCAGTGGGTCAGACTCTGGCCAAACAGACAGAGAACCCAGTGGGTCAGACGCTGGCCTAACAGACACAGAACGCAGTGGGTCAGACACTGGCCTAACAGACAGAGAACCCAGTGGGTCAGACATTGGCCTAACAGACACAGAGCCCAGTGGGTCAGACACTGGCCTAACAGTGTTGGCAGTGTGGTGAAAGAGGGACTTAGATTTCTAATTCATCCTTCATGGCGCCTACGCTTTTGATGGAGCTTTTGAACTGTAGTCACCAATGAGGGAAATGCACCAAGTAATTGTGCATGGTAAACACGTTTGTTAAACGACATGCAAATGATTAATGATCTGTTCCTGTGATTCTGCTTGTGAGAAAGCACCAGCAAGCCTTCAAGGCACACAAGAGATAAGGTGGGTTTTGGCTCAGAGCAGGGAAGAAAGCAGCACAGTATTTACGACCGAGTGCTCTCTCAGTGCTACACTTAGACATCCAATTACATTTTTGTGGCTGGGTCTCTGGAGCAGGATTTGAAGCCAGAACGCACTGTGCCAGAGCCACAGCTGACAAGAAGCCAGTGCCTGCATGGGGGTCAGGCCAATGAGGATGTGGTAAAGCATCCGACAGATGGTCTAAAGCATCAACACTAACTGGAGTGCACGTGGTCTTCATTACTGCCCTAGGAAAATGCTGAGTCCTCTGAACCACATCCCCCATCCGAAGCATGTCACTATAGAAACATCTTCACAGCTGATAATAGACAATAGACAATAGGTGCCGGAATAGGCCATTCGGCCCTTTGAGCCAGCACCGCCATTCAATGTGATCATGGCTGATCATCCACAATCAGTACCCCGTTCCTGCCTTCTCCCCATATCCCTTGACTCCGCTATCTTTAAGAGCTTTATCTAACTCTTTCTTGAAAGCATCCAGAGAATTGGCCTCCACTGCCTTCTGAGGCAGAGCATTCCATAGATCCACAACTCTCTGGGTGAAAAGCTTTTCCTGAACTCCGTTCTAAATGGCCTACCCCTTATTCTTAAACTGTGGCCTCTGGTTCTGGACTCCCCCGGGAACATGTTTCCTGCCTCTAGAGTGTCCAATCCCTTAATAATCTTATATGTTGCAATTAGATCCCCTCTCATCCTTCTTAATTCCAGTGTATACAAGCCCAGTCGCTCCAACCTTCTAACATACAACAGTCCTGCCATCCCAGGAATTAACCTCGTGAACCTACGCTGCACTCCCTCAATAGCAAGAATGTCCTTCCTCAAATTTGGAGACCAAAACTGAACACAATACTCCAGGTGTGGTCTCACCAGGCCCCTGTACAACTGCAGAAGGACCTCTTTGCTCCTATACTCAACTCCCCTTGTTATGAAGGCCAACATGCCAGTAGCTTTCTTCACTGCCTGCTGTACCTGCATGCTTACTTTCCGTGACTGATGAACAAGGACACCTAGATCTTGTTGTACTTCCCCTTTTCCTAACTTGACACCATTCAGATAGTAATCTGCCTTCCTGTTCTTGCCACCAAAGTGGATAACCTCACATTTATCCACATTAAACTGCATCTGCCATGCATCTGCCCACTCACCCATCCTGTCAAAGTGACCATACATTCTCCTAACATCTTCCTCATATTTCACACTGCCACCCAGCTTTGTGTCTTCTGCAAATTTGCTGATGTTACTTTTAATCCCTTCATCTAAATCATTAATGTATATTGTAAATAGATGCCGTCCCAGCACCGAGCCTTGCGGTACCCCACTAGTCACTGCCTGCCATTCTGAAAAGGACCCGTTAATCCCTACTCGTTGTTTCCTGTCTGCCAACCAATTTTCTATCCATGTCAGTACCCTACCCCCAATACCATGTGCTCTAATTTTGCCCACTAATCTCCTATGTGGGACTTCCTGAAAGTCCAGGTACACTACATCCACTGGCTCTCCCTTGTCCATTTTCATAGTTACATCCTCAGAAAAATTCCAGAATATTAGTCAAGCATGATTTCCTCTTCGTAAATCCGTGCTGACTCGGACCAATCCTGTCACTGCTATCCAAATGTGCCGCTGTTTCATCTTTTATAATTGACTCTGGCATCTTCCCCACCACTGATGTCAGGCTAACTGGTCTATAATTCCCTGTTTTCTCTCTCCCTCCTTTCTTAAAAAGTGGGATAACATTAGCTACCCTCCAATCCTCAGGAACTGTTCCTGAATCTATAGAACATTGGAAAATGATTACCAATGCGTCCACAATTTCTAGAGCCACCTCCTTAAGTACCCTGGGATGCAGACCATCAGGCCCTGATAGTAACATAATTGTTCTCAAAACCGTTGGTGGTCGCAAGAGTACAACTAGGGTCATGGTCTCAGAATATAAGTCATTTAAGACTAAAATTAGGAGAAATATCTGCGTCAGTGGGTAGCGAATCTTTGGAATTCTTTACCGAGAGGGTCGTGGGGCTCAGTTGTTTCCTTCAAAACTGAGAGGGGGAGGTGTTTCAATATGAAAGGAATCAAGGTGTGTGTGGTGATTGTAACATGGTACGGACTTAGCCCTCACCTACTACACACTGAGAGCAGAGCAACCTGAGTGTCATTGGGAAGTTGGAGGAATTTGGAACAGTCAGAGAAATTCCCAAGTAGTCACAGGGAAAACCTGCGAACTCCACATAGACAGCACCCGAGGTCAGGATTGAACCTGGGTCTCTGGAACTGAGGGTCCGCAGGTTTATTATCTGCACCGATGTGTCACCCATTAACTTACCCGGGCCATTCTGTCTCATCTATTATTGCAGTGTGAGCTTCACACAAGCATAGAATCTCATCATACCCTAGTGCATAGGACAATATACTAATCTGAGTCGAATTCTTCAACCCCTACCCAACTCCAGGATGTAGATCAGAAAACCAGCATCCAGTACCGACCGCAAGTTGATAGGGTGCTTAAGAAGACATGGTCTGTAACTTCAAAACATTGAATTAATTCAAAGGAAGACACGGGAGCCCGAAATCCGGGTCTAACATGGAGTTCACTTTAAGCGAGACGCGCACGTATCAGGTGGCAGCGTGATGACGTATGCAGTTCACGTGTGTATACATGTAACCCATAATGAATTATTTAAACAAGCAAGAATGTTTAACCCACCAATATATATACAAGATTACTGAAATATCAATAAAATATTAAATATACAACACTCCTCCCTGTTTAACTATAAATTCCAACTCAAACAAGGATGCATCTCAACTATATACATGCTGTTCTGTATAATATAATCACTATATACAGGCATCCACAACACTGTACATTTTAAATTGTCCCCTTCAGGCTAACAAATTTAATCCCTGTGCCGGATAACATATTTCCTGACAAGGGGAATCACTCTGCTTGGCAGGTGAGATTTGTGGCTGTGAAAACAATCTCAGGTTCTAGGGCCTCTGCTGTGGTGGTTGGAGAAGTTGATTCTGAGTCTGTAAGAAGTAACTCTGACAGCTCTGGACCCCTTCCTTCTTTTCTTTCTCCAGAACTACTTTGACCCTTTTTTTTGTCTTTCTCACATTCCCTCTCTCCTTCACTCCTTTCTCTTTCTCATTCGCATTCGTTCTGTCCATCTCTCCCTTACTTTCTCTTCTTCTAGTTTGTGCATCGTGACCTTGGGAATGTTGTCTTGTTAATCCTTCTATTATCCCCTTTACGATCGGATCTCTCCTCTTGGTTTCCTCATCCACAACATCATCTGACGACTCCTCTGTTTTCGTGTCTCCACTGACTCCTTTCATTTTGGCCTCCCATTCATCCAGCTGGCCTTTGGTCTTTGCAGCTACTCCTACAAGCAGCTTTTTGTCTCCCACTTGAAGTTCATGCAGTAACCTTAACGCACACAGAGTAGATTCTGGTTCTTTATATTCACAAAACGAAAGTTTGCAAATTTCCTGAAACTCCTTGAACTCTCTTCCATCTTAAATCCGAGCCACATTTCGCAAGTAGCTGCCTCATTATCAGAAGCTTTTTCAGACATGTTGCCTACAAAAAGTGTGGCAGTCAGACCACTGCTTTTGTCACTTTCATGATTCCTCTCAGCTGCATGGTCCTTCCTTGGCCCAATATGCTTTCCAACCAGGGGCACAGAGCTTGGCACCAACACCTGTTCGGAAACCGTTTGTGGCGCTTGGCATGGAGACAGTTGCGGCTTCACCCAGTGCCTATCTTAATTCGCCTTCCGATGGCTTCATTGCTGGAGATGTAGCATGCAAATTGTGGATGGATCGCTGATCAAGTTGTAGTTGTCTCAGCCAATCACACTGCCACTTTGCTGGTCGCCTCTGTTTTTACCACATACAAGCTCAATGTGGCTTATTGCTTGTTGTGTTTCACTGTCATGGATGTCATTCCAACAGGAGTTATCAATTCTCCAGTATAAGTTCTCAGCTAGATATCTACAAGCTTCAGTTTAGCGTCTTTGAAATAGTTCTCAAACTCATTTTGTGGAATGACTGAAACAGCCGAGCCAGTGTCCAATTCCAGTTTAATTAATTTTCCGTTCACTTTTGGTGAAAGCCATATTGCTTGTCTACTGTTAGTTTACACATGGTGCCCAGTCCTGGTCACTGTCATCTTTATCAGGTTTTCCACTAGTCAACATGCAGATTAGTGCCCTTTTTGAAACTGCAATTTGATTTTTTATCTTTTTGGCTTCTCTGTGCAGTCTATCTATTTATTTTGTCTGCCAGACATACTCTTCGTATGTGTCCTACTTTGTTGCATTTTTGCAGGTTTCATCTTTAAACTTGGATTTGTTTAGTGTATGTGAGCCCTGCCACAACGACAACACAATTTGGTTGGCCAGGCTGGTTTCTGATTAGATTCTGCAATTTTATTCGTGCTCATTTTCATTCCTGACTGCAACTCAGTTGTGTCTGCGGTTTCCATTGAAGCAGCAATTTCAACTGTTCTAACATAGAAACATAGAAAACCTACAGCACAATACAGGCCCTTCAGCCCACAAAGTTGTGCCGACCATGTCCCTACCTTAGAAATTACTAGGCTTACCTATAGCCTCTATTTTTCTAAGCTCCATGTACCTATCTAAAAGCTTCTTAAAAGACCCTATCATATCCGCCTCCACCACCGTTGCCAGCAGCCCATTCCACGCATTCACCATTCTCTGAGTAAAAAAATTATCCCTGACATCTCCTCTGTACCTTCTCCCTAGCACCTTAAACCTGTGTCCTCTTGTGGCAACCATTTCAGCCCCGGGAAAAAGCCTCCAACTATCCATACGATCAATGCCTCTCATCATCTTGTACACCTCTATCAGGTCACCTCGCATCCTCTGTCACTCCAAGGAGAAAAGGCCAAGTTCACTCAACCTATTCTCATAAGGCATGCTCCCCAATCCAGGCAACATCCTTGTAAATCTCCTCTGCATCCTTTCTGTGGTTTCCACATCCTTCCTGTAGTGAGGAGACCAGAACTGAGCACAGTACTCCAAGTGGGGTCTGACCAGGGTCCTATATAGCTGCAACATTATCTCTTGGCTCCTAAATTCAATTCCATGATCGATGAAGGACAATACACCAATACACCTTCTTAACCACAGAGTCAACCTGCGCAGCTGCTTTGAGTGTCCTATGGACTCGGACCGCAAGATCCCTCTGATCCTCCACACTGCCAAGAGTCTCACCATTAATACTATATTCTGCCATCATACTTGACCTACCAAAATGAACCACCTCACACTTATCTGGGTTGAACTCCATCTACCACTTCTCAGCCCAGCTTTGCATCCTGTCAATGTCCTGCTGTAACCTCTGACAGCCCTTCACACTATCCACAACACCTCCAACCTTAGTGTCATCAGCAAACTTACTAACCCATCCCTCCACTTCCTCATCCAGGTCATTTATAAAACTCACAAAGAGAAGGGGTCCCTGAGGCACACCACTGGTGACCGACCTCCATGCAGAATATGACCCGTCTACAACCACTCTTTGCCTTCTGTGGGCAAGCCAGTTCTGGATCCACAAAGCAATGTCCTCTTCAATCCCATGCCTCCTTACTTTCTCAATAAGCCTTGCATAGGGTAGCTTATCAAATGCCTTGCTGAAATCCATATATACGATATCTACTGCTCTTCCTTCATCAATGTGTTAAGTCACATCCTCAAAAAATACAATCAGGCTCATAAGGCACGACCTGCCTTTCACAAAGCCATGCTGACTATTCCTAATCATATTATACCTCTCCAAATGTTCATAAATCTTGCCTCTCAGGATCTTCTCCATCAAATTACCAACCACTAAGGTAAGACTCACTGGTCTATAATTTCCTGGGCTATCTCTACTCCCTTTCTTGAATAAAGGAACAACATCTGCAACCGTCTAATCCTCCGGAACCTTTCCCGTCCCCGTTGGTGATGCAAAGATCATCGCCAGAGGCTCAGCAATCTCCTCCCTCACCTTCCGTAGAGCCTGGGGTACATCTCATCCGGTCCCAGTGATTTATCCAACTTGATGCTTTCCAAAAACTCCAGCACATCCTCTTTCTTAATATCCACATGCTCAAGTTTTTCAGTCTGCTGCAAGTCATCCCTACAATCACCAAGATCCTTTTCCATAGTGAATACTGAAGTAAAGTATTCATTAATTACCTCTGCTGTTTCCTCCGGTTCCATACACACTTTCCCACTGTCACACTTGATAGGTCCTATTCTTTCACGTCTTATCCTCTTGCTCTTCAAATACTTGTAGAATGCCTTGGGGTTTTCCTTAATCCTGCCCACCAAGGCCTTCTCATGGCCCCTTCTACCTCTCCTAATTTATTTCTTAAGCTCCTTCCTATTAGCCTTATAATCTTCTAGATCTCTAACATTGCCTAGATCTCTGAACCTTTTGTAAGCTTTTCTTTTCTTCTTGACTAGATTTATTACAGCCTTCGTACACCACGGTTCCTGTACCCGACCATAACTTTCCCTGTCTCATTGGAACATACCTATGCAGAACTCCACACAAATATCCCCTGAACGTTTGCCACATTTCTTCCGTACTTTTCCCTGAGAACATCTGTTTCTAATTTAAGCTTCCAATTTCCTGCCTGATAGCCTCATAATTCCCCTTACTCCAATTAAACGCTTTTCTAACTTGTCTGTTCCTGTCTCTTTCCAATACTATTGTAAAGGAGATAGAATTATGATCACTATCTCCAAAATGCTCTCCCACTGAGAGATCCAACACCTGACCAGGTTCATTTCCCAATACCAAATCAAGTACAGCCTCTCCTCTTGTAGGGTTATCTACAACCTTCCTGTACACACCTAACAAACTCTCTTGAATGTAAATTGTGCTTCAGTTAGGAGCCATTTTTAAACACTTTCTTTTAAGATTCCACAAAGTAAGTGATCTTTTAGTACATCATTAAGCCCTTTACCTAACTGACAATGCTCAGACAGTCTCTTCAGCCACATATGCTGAAATGGACTCCCTTTCCTTTTGATTCCACTTCTGAAACCTAAAGCGTTCTGCAATTAACAATGGCTTTGGTTTAAATGTTCTTGCATTACTTTTACAATATTGGCGAAGCTCATTGCTTGTTTAGTTGTAGCAGCTAAACTTCGAAGTAAACTGCGTGTCTTTAAACCCAATAAACTCAGCAAAATTGGTACTCATTTCTCATTGGTTATTTAATTTCCTTCAAAATACTATTTCAATAGCTCAGTATACATGAACCGATTATCCATTGCGTAATCAAACATATCAATCAGCAAGTTCTGCTCTTTTTGAAATGATTATTACTTATATCACTCTTTATGAACCATGAATTCCTCCCTTGCCTGACTTTTTTTTAATACTCGACTTAAATTTGGCCATTCCTCACCCGTCTCTCTGTGCTCCAGCAGGTCGGTATCCTTCTTGAGTTCATTTTTAAAATACCTCGTTGCCAATATTATGTTTTGTAACTTCAAAACATTAAACTAATTCAAAGGAAGACATGGAAGTCCAAAATGTGGGTCTAACATCGAGTTTACTTTAGGTGAGGCGCGCACATATCACACGGTAGTGAGATGACGTGTGTAATTCATGTATTTATACTTCTAGCCCATAACAAATTATTTAAATGAACAAGAATCCTTAATCCATCAATATATAACAAGATTACTCAATTATTATTGAAGTATTAAATACACAGCACATATGGCATGTTTGCCTTTATTAACCATATAACAATTACAGCACGGAAACAGGCCATTTCAGCCCTTCTAGTCCGTGCCGAATGCTTACTTTCACCTAGTCCCACTGACCTGCACTCAGCCCATAACCCTCCATTCCTTTCCTGTCCATATACCTATCCAATTTTACTTTGAATGACAATATTAGTTAAGACATTGAGTTCAAAAGTCAGGAAATTATGCTGCAGCTTTATAAAACAATAGTTGGGTCACATCTGGAGTATTGCATGCCATTCTGGTTGCCCAATTGTCAAGGCTTTGGAGAGGGTGCAGAAGAGGTTTACCAGGATGCTGGATGGGGGGGCATGTGTTGTAATGAGAGGTTGGACAAACATGGTTTGCTTTCAGAGGCTGAAGGTATGTCTCAAAAAGGTTTATAAGATTATGAGAGGCATACATAGAAAAGGCAGACAGTATCTTTTTTTCTCAGGATTGAAATGTCTAATATCAGAGGGCTTGCATTTAAGGTGAGAGGGGATAAGTTCAAAGGTTTGAGCTGCGAGTTTTTAACACAGGTCATAGTGGGTGCGTGGAATGTACTGCCAGGGGTGGTGGTGGAGGCAGATACATTAGGGACATTCAGAAGGCGTTTATTTAGGCACATGAACGTGAGGAAAATGGAAGGATATGGACATTGTGTAGGCAGAAGGGATTAGTTTAGTTGGCCGTTCGATTACAAATTTATTTGATTTGGCACAACATTGTGGGCTGTTCCTGTGCTGTACTGTTCTATGTTCTAAAAATACATATTCTATTGACTTGGAAATCAATCTCCCTTTTTTTCATCTTCACGAGGACCAAATGCTAGCCAGCATTCGTGGGCAGCCCTTCACAGCACAGACTCTGGTGGCTGAAGAAACTGACTCACCACCGCATTCTTCTGAGGAGACACCAATTTGCGGCTTCTGACAAAGTCGACCACCCGAAAGCTGCCAATAAATCCTCAGCGAAAGCCGAAGCTGACACAGCAGAGGTCCAACCAAGCTGCTCGCACACAGAGCCCTCATTCTGGGACGGCTGGTGTCGAGACTGGAAGGTGTGCTGAGGTAGACAAGGAAGGAGGAAGGAGTGGGCAGGAGCAGGAGCATAAAAAGTAACATTGAAAATAACATCTGGATATAATAAAAAAAACAAGTAGCTTTTTATTAAAGTGGAACATCTGGGAATTGCATGGCTAGAATGAGACCCTTATTGAAAGGATCCGGAAGTCCAAGATTGTCCAATGAAAGGAAGGTGGCTTGGCAAAACTGGGAGTGGTCTCCTAGGTTTGCGAGGAGCCGCGCACGAGAGACCAGACCGAATGAAAAACGTTTCAGTGGGTTTCACAGCCACAAACAGGTTCCTCAGCAAGGCCCCAGCACCACTTCGGAAATGGGGCCAGGGCTGAACCAGACTGAGAAGTGGAATCTTTCTTTCCCTATACAAACTCTTACTGCGCCGGAGAGGTGGAAAACAGAGCCCCTGTTATTGTGGCGGCTCTTAACTGTCCCTGCTTACCTTGGGTGGATGGGGACAGAAAGATCAGCCACAGAGCGAATACAACATGGAAAACAGGCCATTCAGCCCAATTCATCCATGCTGACCAAGTTGTCTACCCAAGCCTCTTCCATTTGCTGTCAGTATCATTGAACAGCCAAGGAGTCAAGAGAGTTTAAACGACCCTTGGTGGAGAATCTATGACTCGTATAATCACTAATAGCTGGTGTTTCTTCAGTGGGTCCTCTCTGGGGCACCCAGCCTCTCAGTAGCATTCCATAACTGGTGTATTTTCAGTGAGGACATGACAGCACTGACTAGGGTGTCTGTGATACCCACACTCTGCAGGCATTCCTGCCACCTTAGGAAATCCCTTGACACTAAATCCTAACCACACCTCACCACCACTTGCTCCAGTGGCCCAGTGGCTCAGTGGGTAGAAACACAGCCTCACAGTATTGGAGTTCCGGGTTCAATCCTGATATTGGGCGTTGTTTCTGTGTGGAGTCTGCATGTTCTGTCTCTGACTGCAGTGCTGTGGTTTCCCCCTACATCCAAAAGATGCACTGGGTGAAGACTAATAGGCCCATGTGGGCTAAAATCCAGAGGGAATTGATGGGAATATGAGGAGAATAGAATGGGATCACTGTAAGTTTACAGGGAAAAGGTTACTATTAATTGATATGGACTCAGTAAGCTAACGGGTCTGTTTGTCTCTCTACTGGGACCATGTCAATTATCTGTCATCTACTTACATCATTCTTTCACTAAATCCAATTTTATTTCTCCCACACTCCAAAAACTCCTCAGAGTTTTCACCTTCCTCCCTCCTCTTTTATTCCATTCCCCATTCTAGCTACCTTCTCATCCCTTCTCTTCTCCTCACCTACTCATTACTTCCCTCTGGTTCCCCTCCTCCTTTCCTTTCTTCCATGGTCCACTGTCTGCTCCAATCAGATTCCTTCTTCTTTAGCTCTTCAACCTATCACCTTCCAACTTGTCACTTCATCACCCCTCCACCACACACCTGGCCCCTCACCTGGTCTTACCTATCGCCTGCCAGCTGGTACTCCTTCCTCTCCCCCCTCTTTCTTATTCTAGCTTTCTTTCCAGCTCAAATTAAAGAATCTCGGCCCGAGACATTGACTGTTTATTCCTTTCCATAGAGGGCTTGTTGAGTTCCTCTAGCACTTGTATGTGTTCCATTCAGGTTTTACCAATCTATCAGACACTGAAAGAGCAGTGGACTGGGGAAGGGGTGGTAACAGTCTCACATCCCTCCTGGCTTCGAGAAGAAGCCTTGTCACGCCTATCCCCGGAGGCCATTTAGACTGTGTACAGGGCTGATTGAAAGGAACTGGGGCTGCAGCTCGATAACCTTCGGCTCATATAGGAGAATGAGGAGGTGATAGATAGGAATTGCAGCGAGGTAGTCACGTCTAGGTTGCAGGAGACAAGTAATTGGGTGAGTGTCAGCAGAAGAAGGGGAAATGCACAGCCAGTGCAGATTGCATCTGTGGCCATTCCCCTCAATAATTATATATAACGTTAGATACTACTGGGGGAGGACAGACCTACCAGGGGAGAGTTTCTGGCACTGAGTCTGGTTCTGTGGCTCAGAAGAGCAGAGAGGTGAAGGGAACTGCAGCTTTGATAGGAGATTCTTTAATCAGAGGAACAGAGATGAGGTTCTGTGGCCGCGATGGAGGGTATGTTACCTCCTTAGTGCCAGGGTCAGGGATATCTCAGATTGTGTCCATGGCATTCTCAAGAGCGAGGGTGAGTAGCCCAAAGTTTTGGCATATTGGCACCGATGACATAGGTAGACAAGAAGAGGAGGTCCTGGGAAGAAATATTACTGAGCTAGGTAGAAAGCAGAAAAACAGGGCTTCCAGAATACTAACCTATGGATTTCAGATGTGCCAGTGAGGGTAAGAATAGGATGACTTGGCAGATGAATGCATGGCTGAAGAACTGGGGCAGGGGGCAGGGGTGCAGATTTATGGGTCATTAGGATTTCTTCTGGGGAAGGTACAACCTGTACAAAAGGGACGGGTTACCCATGAACCCGAGGGGGTCCAATGTCCTTGAGGGCAGGCTGGCTACAGCTGTTCTGGACATTTAAACTAATTTGGCAGGGGGATGGGAACCAGAGTGATAGTGCCGAAGATGAGGTTAACAAACAGAGACGCTGTGTAGTGAGACTGCTGGCAAGGAGAGGCTGATGATAGGGCAAAATTGCAGTCAACAGGAGGGGTTGCAATCTAAAAGGTAGACAAAATCGAAAAGGCTGAATACGTAACTGAAGGTGTTAAGTTTGAATGCATACAGTACAGTATATGGAAAAAGGCAGATTAACTTGGAGCACAGTCATAGTTTGGTATGTATGGTGTTGTGGGCATCCCTGAATCATGGCTGAAAGAAGATTATAGCTAGGAGCTTAATATCGATGGATACACTTGTATCGAAAAGACAGGCAGGTAGGCAAGGGGGTGGCTATCTCTGTTGGTAAAAAATGAAATCAAATCATTCAAAAGAGGTGACATAGGGTCGGAAGGTTTTGAATCATTGTGGGTAGGGCGAACGAACTGCGTGGGTAATAAGACCTTGATAGGAGTTGTATACGGACCCCAAACAGTGGTAAGGATGTGGTCTACAAATTACAACAGGTGACAGAAAATGCATGCCTGAAGGGCAAAGTTAGAATAGTCATGGGGGATTTCAATAGGCAGGTAGATTGGGAAAATCAGGTTGGCACTGGATCCCAAGAGAAGATGCCTACGAGATGACTTTTTAGAGCAGCTCATGGTTGAGCCCACAAGGGAACCAACTTTTCTGGACTGGGTGTTGCGCCATCAACCGGTAATGATTATAGAGCTGAAGGTAAAACAACCGTTAGGGCAAAGTGATCATAATATGATTGGATTCACCCTGAAATTTGAGACGGAGAAACTAAAGCCAGATGTATCAGTATTACGATGGAGTAAAGGGAATTACAGAGGCACGAGAGAGGAGTTGGCTAAAATTGACTGGAAAAAGAACGAGCAGGGATGACAGCAGAGCAGCAATGGCTAGAATTTCTAGAAGCAATCCGAGAGGCACAGGATATATACGTCCCAAAGAGGAAGAAGCATTCTAAAGGAAAGTTGACACAACAGTGGCGAAAAAGAGAAGTCAAAGCCAACATAAAAGCCAAAGAAAGTTATATAGAGCAAAAAATAGTGGAAAGTTCGAGGATTGAGGAGCTTTTAAAAATCACCAGAAGCCAACAAACCAATTCATTAAGAGGGAAAAAGTAGTATATAAAAGAAAGCTAGCCAATAATATTAAAGAGGATACCAAAAGTTTCTTCAGATACATAAAGTGTAAAAAAGAGGTGGAAGTAGATATTGGACTGCTGGAAAAGGATGCTGGAGAGATAGTACTAGGGGACAAGGAAATAGCAGATGAACTGAATAAGTATTTTGCATCAGCCTTCACTGTGGAAGACACTAGAAGTGTGCCAGAATCTCAAGAGTGTCAGGGGTCAGAAGTGTATGAAGTTGCCATTTCTAGGGAGAAGGTTCTTGGGAAACTGAAAGGTCTAAAGGTAGTTAAGTCACCTAGACCAGATGGTGTACACCCTAGGGTTCTGAAAGAGGTGATTGAAGAGATCAAGGAGGCATTGGTCATGATCTTTCAAGAATCACTAGAATGGTCCTGGAGAACTGAAAAATTCCAAATGTCCCTCCACTCTTCTAGAAGGGAGAGAGGCAGAAGAAAGGAAACTATAGGCCAGTTAGTCTGACTTCAGTGGTTGAGAAGATGTTGGGGTCAATTACTAAGGATGAGGTCTCAGGGTACTTGGAGGTCCATGGTCAGCATAGTTTCCTTAAAGGAAAATCTTGCCTGAAAAGTCTTCTGGATTTCTTTGATGAAATACCAAGCAGGATAGACAAGAAGAACCAGTTGATGTTGTGTATTTGGATTTTCAGAAGGCCTTTGACAAGCTACCACATATGAGGCTGTTTAACAAGTTAAGAGCCCATGGCATTACAGGAAAGATACTAGCATGGACAAAGCAGTGGCTAATTGGCAGGAGGCAAAGAAAGGAAATAAAAGGAGACTTTTCTGGTTGGCTGCTGGTGACTAGTGGTGTTCTACAGGGATCTGTGTTGGGACCGCTTCTTTTTACATTATGTCAATGACTTGGATGATGGAATTGATGGCTTTGTGGCAAATTATGTGGACTACGGAAAGAGAGGTGGAGGGGCAGGTTATGTAGTTTTGAGGAAATAGAGAGAATACAGAAGGACCAACAGATTAAGAGAATAGACAAAGAAGTGGCAGGTAGAATACAGTGTCGGGAAGTGTATGGGTGCATTTTGGCAGAAGAAATAAAAGGGTAGACTGGAGTGAAAAATCAAAAACCTGATATACAAGGGGACTTGGAAGTCCTTGTGCAGAATTCCCTAAAGGTTAACTTCAAGGTTGAGTCAGTGGTGAGAAAGGCAAGTGCAATGTTAGCATTCATTTCAAGAGGACTAGAGTATAAAATCAAGGATGCAATGTTGAGACTTTGTAAAGCACTGGTGAGGCCTCACTTGGAGTATTGTGAGCAGTTTTGGGCTCCTTATCTTAGAAAGGATGTGCTGATGCTGGAGAGGATTCAAAGGAGGTTCACAAAAATGATTCCAGGATTGAACGGTTTGTCATATGAAGAGCGTTTGATGGTTCTGTGCATGTATTCACTGGAATTCAGAAGAATGAAGTGACCTAATTGAAACCTATCGAATGGTGAAAGGCCTCAGTAGAGTGGATGTGGAAAAGACGTTTCCTATGCTGGGAGAGACCAGGACCAGAGGACACAGCCTCAGAACAGAGGGGTTTCTTTTTAAAAGGGAGATGAGGAGGAATTTCTTTAGCCAAAGAATATGAATCTGTGGAAGTAATTGTACCAGGCAGCTGTGGAGATATATTAAGGCAGAGGTTGACAGGTTCTTGTTTGGCCAGAGGCTGAAGGGATATGGGAAAAGGCAGGAGACTGGGGCTGGGAGGGAAAATGGATCGGCCATGATGAAATGGCGGAGCAGACTTGATGGGCCAAATGGCCTAATTCTGCTCCTGAGGGTCTTATGATCTAAATGTACCAGAGTTGTCTTCCCCACATCACTTTATGGGGTAGGTTCACAGGAGGTTGATAGCCTTTGATAGAACTTACAGCCTTTTCTGTTCAATGTGCTTTTACCAGTCACAAAGGAGACACCCAGCCTAATACCACCCCGCGGCACTGGGACTATAGATCGCACTGTCCATATTTCCCACATTCCACTGACAGATCCCTGGATCACACCATCCGACACTGGATCCATTGATCCCACTCTCCACCATTGGATCCACAGATTCCACTGTCTAACACTGGATCCACAGACCCAACCACCCAGAACATTTACACACGAGGGAGATCAGTATATGGAACGAGCTGCTGAGGAAGCGGTTGAGGCAGGTATTTGGGTAGGTACATGGATAGGAAGGGTTTGGAAAGATATGAGCCAATGCTGGCAAGTGGGACTCTAGATCAGCTTGGACCAGTTGGGATGAAAGTCCTGTTTCTGTGCTGTGTGATGCGATGACCCTCTAGTACATCGGCAGAACCAAGGAGATGAGAAAGAAGTGATTGATTCAGAAGAGACAGAGTGAGGAAGAAGCCATTCTTGAGTTTGATCAATCAGGCATTTAAGCTCTTGTATCTTCTCCCAGAAAGCAGAAAAGAGCAGAGGAATAAGGCAGAGTGTCAGACATCCTTTATAAATCTATTGTGTTATGATGGCAGACAGGGACGTATGAAAGCAGCCTACATTTATTTATAGATCTCTGTCAATTAGCATTGTTCCGTCCACTGGAAAATCGTGCTGGTAATTTGATTGCACTTCAATGAGAGAGGCGTAGTGTTTACCAGAAAGTACACACGAATTGAAGGCAATAAAAGGAACTCAGTGTTTGCAAGTCTGAACGTTCCAGGTGAGATTCTCGGTCTCATGGACCTCTCAAGTGTGCCCCAAATGGGGGCCCACACTGCCTTCTGGTGGTCTCAGTGGAAACCCTTCCCCACACGTTTCTGCACAAGAACTGGCCATTCGGCCCACCACATTCATGCCATCCACACCCATCTATACTAGTCCCATTGGCCAGCATTTGGCCTGTGGCCTTTCATTCTCCAGTGAAATAAGAGCTCATCCAGATGGTGCCAAATGTTGTAAGGGTCTCTGCCACCTTCACCCCCCCCACCCACCCCTGCTCAGGCAGTGCATTACAGATCCCAAACCCTCTTACACCCCCTCTAATCCTCCAACTCCTCACCTTTCTCTTATGCTCTCTGGTCTTTGGCTTCTGTGCTCAAGGTACCAGACCGCCAGATCTCCTGAGCGGACACATCTGCCGTTTCTTACTGTTCCTTACCATCCACCCTTTCATTACTCTGCCCCTCCTCTGCTCCAAGCAAACCCTCATGACTTAAACGCTCCATCCCAGGTAAGTCCCCTCAGCACCGTCTCCATTGTGTGGACCAGAACGGCACACAATATTCCAGCTGCTGAGTAACCCTCGATTTATAAAGCTGTAACAGGATGTCCCTGCTTCTATATCCTTTGTCCCAGCTTATGAAGGTAAACATTCCACGTGTCACCTTAACCCCTTATCTACCTGTTCTAATGTCTTCAGAGATCTTTAAACTTGTACACCAAGGTTTTTGTACTTGAATATTCCCTAAGGCCCTAGCCTTCATGGTTATGTCCCATCCTTATTAAATACCCCCAAAATACATCACATCTTTTCATATGTAACAGGATGAAATTCCACCTGCTTTTTCCATCACTGCTGATCAACGTCATTCTGTATTCTAGAACAATCCTCCTCACCATCAACAACGCTACCAATATTCATCTCATCTGCCAACTTACCCATCATACCTCCTACATTCACGCTTAAGTTATTACTGTGTATGACAGCTAGATCGGGGCCCATCAACGATCTCCATGGTACACTACTGATCATGGGCTTCTAAATCGAAAAATAACTCTCCAGGCCTCACCCTCTCTCTGTTACTACGAAGCCAATATTGGATCCAATTTGCCAACTGGCTTTGAATTCCATGGGCGTTGTTCGAACCAGCCATGCATGTGGCAACTTACTGAAGCCCATGCACACCATATCAATTACACCACCCTCATCTACTATTTAAGCAACCTCAGTTTAATTGGGCTGTTGCCTCGAGGGAGTCTGTACGTTCTTCTCATGACCACACGGGTGCCCCAGTTTCCTTCCACGTTTCGAGGATGTCCGGGTTAGTGGGTTAGTTGGTCACGTGGGTGTAATTGGGTGGTGCAGGCTCGTTGGGCCAGAAAGGCCTGTTATCGTGCTGTATCTCTAAAAGAATAAATAAATGACATGTCAGGGGTGAGTTTTTTATGCAGAGAGTGGTGAGTGCGTGGAATGGGCTGCCTGTGGTGGCAGTAGAGGTGGAAACGATAGGGTCTTTTAAGAGACTCCTGGATGGCTACTTGGAGCTTAGAAAAATAGAGGGCCATGGGTAAAGCCTAGGTAGTTCTAAGGTAGGGACATGTTTGGCACAATATGGAAGATGAGTTCACGTAGGGCCTCTCTGTAGCAGAGCAGGAGGCCAGAGACAGAGAGCGGGATGGAGAATTAAACCAGGAACTCAGAGTCACTCCTACAGTCTGAATGCAGGTGAACACCGAAGAGGTCACCCAATCTACGTTTGGCACCTACAATGTACGGACCTCACTCTGAACACAAATATACTAGACTGGAACAAGCTCAGGTGAATTACTGCCTCACCTACAATTTGGATCCCTAAATGGTGGGAGGGAAAGAGGTAAAAGGGCAGGTGGGGAATTTGGTAATGAAGCAATATTTTTAAAAATTAAATAAGCAGGTAATTACACTGTGCTCTGAAGGGATGCTGACACAGGCCCATGTTGAGACCAACTCGGATACAGAATTAAATCCTAACCCAACCCTTGCCCAGGATCGCATCCTGGCTCACAGCTTTCTCCACCCAGAGCTGAGGGTCACTACCCTGTGTTCACCAGCCTAACAGATAAAATTTGCTCCACAAACCTTAAGCACGAGCAAGTCATGGAAAAAGAGCAGGCAAGTGTTTTATTTTATTTTCTGCTGTATTTACAGATACAGCGTGGATCCATTCCAGCCCAATGAACTGCACTGCCTAGCAACCACACCTATTTATCACCAGCCCAATCACGGGACAGTTTACAATAACCAATTAACCTGCTAACCAAAAACAAAGCCACCTCTTGAGGATGAACCACTATAGTGTTTATTCACCTCAGATTAGTCCAAATCTAACTTGCTCTTAGGCTCATTTTTAGCTTAATGAAAGGCTTTAAAAGAATTATAATTAACTCCGAGCCACAGCTGCAGCCTTGGCCTAGCCCTAACTGAACACATACAAGTAGTGTTTCATGGGTCAGATGGCCAAACTAGAACCCTAGGTCCCCTTCACTCAACGCTCTTTTACTTCCAATGTTAAAACTCTGAGGTGTTCTCTGCCTGGAGCTTGCCGAAGTCTGCCTGTCTCTGTGGGAGAAAGCCCCAGCGAGGGCACTTGACACCATCATGAGATCGCCATGCCATCTGAAACTTTGACTGACTGCACAGAGGAGACTATCCTGGTATGGAAACGCCAATGCCCATCTCCCTGTCTTGCCTCCCGTCTCCGGTCGGGCCCCCTGCACTCACTCTGTACCAGGGCACACTGTCCCAGCGGACAGGCTGCAAGAGGAGCAGCTCAGTGCAGGCTGTCCCCAGGCAGGAATACGCTGTGCCTGCCGATGTTACGTTTGGATCTGCAGCCCCTCTTCCTCAAATCCCCCCCCCCCCACCGCAAAGCATCGAGCTCAGAGCCTTTGACGGCCGGACCAAAGCCAATCTGGGTGAAGATCCCGATCCTTTCTAGAGGGCAGCTCGTGGCGGTGGGTGGAAAGGCGCGGAACGAGTTCGCCCGCAGCCGAAGGGAGTCTGATTCCAGCAGGGGTCGTTGCTTCAGGATCCTGAGCCGATCACCGCGCACGCTGTGTGTGTGCTCAGTGCCCTTGTCATGGACACTGGGACACCAAAGCAGTGGGATGCAGACATGCAGCAGTACCGGACCACACATCACATGGTAGGTTAGGAATGCAACACGTACAACACACTGGAGGTCAGCAGGTCGGGCAGCATCCATGGAAACGAACAGTCAACGTTTCGGGCCGAGACCCTTCGTCAGGACTGAAGAGGGAGGGGGCAGGGGCTCTATAAAGAAGGTGGGGGGAGGGTGGGAAGGAGAAGGCTGGTAGGTGCCAGGTGAAAAACCAGTAAGAGGAGAGAAGGAAAGATGTGCTTAGTGGTGGGGTCCTGTTGAAGGTGGCAGAAGATGCGGAGGATAATATGCTGGATTCAGAGGCTGGTGGGGTGGTAGGGGAGGACAAGGGGAACACGGTCCCTGTTGTGGCGACGGGAGGATGGGGTGAGGGCCGAAGTGCGGGAAGTGGAGGAGATGCGGGTGAGGGCATCGTTGATGATGGCAGACGCAGCCCTGGGGGGGCACCCCGATCTGTGGTGAGAATGATGGGGAGGGAGGAGCGGTTGTGCGTCCTGGCTATCTGAGGTCTGTTCATTTGCTGCAGGGATGATGGTGACTGATTTGAAGCATGTGGGGACAGCAGTCAGGATGAGTGATCTGGTGGTCCATGCCAACCTCAGCAGCCCCCAGTTTTCTGCATTTGGCCCATCAACCTCATCTCCATACCTATCCAAGTGCCCCTTAAACGTACCAATGGCTCTTGCTTTGGTGGCTCACTACCCTCTGTGTAAACAAGTTATCTCTCAGGCCTCTTGTAAATCTCTCCTCTCTTATGATATATCTGTCCATTAGTCTTGGACTCCACGGCCCCAGGGTAGAGAATATGACCATCCATCTTATGATGTGAGGTCACATTCTCCTGTGCTCCAGAGAGCAAAGATCCAGTGTGGCCAACCTCTCCCTGTAAGGCCAGGTAGCATCCTTGTAAATCCCTTCTCCAGCGTGAGCCCACAACCTTCTGACTCTGAAAATGGACTGACAGCCAATGAACCAGAGCTGTCAGGTGGTGCTGAATTACTGTTAACGTCGCCCACCAGCTGAGGAGAGTAGGGGTGTACAGGATGAAAACCCCACTGGTCAAAGAGGGTACATTGAACGTGGCTCAACCACAGCAGGTCTGGCACTTGAGGTGCGATGATTCTCTCAGCACGTGAAAAAAAAACAGAATTAGCAACTGTAAATGAGAAAGGGAAGTCTGGCTGGGGAGAGAGAGAGAGACGGAATAAATATAAGCCAGCGGATCATCGGTGAAACTAATTCCAGGTCTGGAGGAGAGCCAATGCTGAGAAGCAGGTGGGGGTTTGTCTGTGCCATGGTTCAGCGAGGCCGAGAGAATCTCCCCTCACAGATGGCTCAGGTCAACACCTTGACTATGCTCCCTCCCCAGCAGTGGGACATAGCCACACAGCAAGCACACCTGAGCAAACGTGACCAAAGGTTCTAACAACACTCTGGGCCAGAACTCTTATTTTCTTCTCCCCTTGTCTGTGGAAAAAATGTGTCGGAATTCTTGGCTCGCAAACCCATGGTGGAGAGGCGGGGGTGGGGGAGGTGTTTCAATAAAAAAGCATTTAATTGCAACCTTTCACTCTTGTAACTCAGAGATTCTGCCCAGCCGTATGCTCGTTTAGAACCATGGTGTAGAGCTGGGCTGATAGAGCCCATTCATCCCATCACTTCTGTGCTAGCCCTCAGAAGAACAGCAGAGTCCTAATCAGCCTCATTATCTTCTTTCAGCTCTTCTCTGCAGTTTATATTCGCTAGATGTTTAAAGCTATTAAATTCTTATCCATTCACTATCAGATCACTTGTTGTATTGAAAAGACTTTGCCAAGATCCTTAAACTATAGAAGAGTGAAATTATTTTCAGTTTAGGTGCACATGATTTTTAAATCCTCTATCATAAAAGATTTCTACACTCGGTGGACCGTTTATTAGGTACCTCTTGTACCTAATAAAATAGCTGGGTGAGTGTACACCCGTGGTCTTCCGTTGCTGTACTCCACTTAATCAATACTGCTGCGTGCTGTAGGTTCAGAGAAATGCTCTTCTGCACACCACTGTTGTAAAACGTGGTTATTTAAGTTGCACTGCCTTCCTGCCAACTTGAACCAGTCTGGCTATTCTCTTTTACTGTTTCACTAACAAGGCGTTTTCGCTCTCTGAACTGCCGCTCACTGGCTATATTTTTTATGTTTCTCGCACTATTCTCTGTAAACTCAAGACCAGTGTTTCCCAACCTTTTTTAGCCCAATGCCCCCCTAAAACTCCTTCAAACTTGCCAACACCCCTGTTAGTCAAGTCAAGTCAAGTCACTTTTATTGTCATTTCGACCATAACTGCTATGTACAGTACACAGTAAAAATGAGACAATGTTTTTCAGGACCATGGTGTTACATGAAACAGTACAAAAACTAGACTGAACTATGTAAAAAACAACACAAAGAGAAAAAAAAAACAACTACACTAGACTACAGACCTACCCGGGACTTCATAAAGTGCACAAAACAGTGCAGACATTACAATAAATAATAAACAGGACAATAGGGCAGTAAGGTGTCAGTCCAGGCTCTGGCTATTGAGGAGTCTGATGGCTTGGGGGAAGAAACCGTTACACAGTCTGGTCGTGAGAGCCCGAATGCTTCGGTGCCTTTTCCCAGTGGCAGGAGGGAGAAGAGTTTGTGTGAGGGGTGTGTGGGGTCCTTCATAATGCTGTTTGCTTTGCGGATGCAGCATGTAGTGTAAATGTCTGTAATGGTGGAAAGAGAGACCCCGATGATCTTCTCAGCTGACCTCACTATCTGCTGCAGGGTCTTGCGATCCGAGATGGTGCAATTTCCGAACCAGGCAGTGATGCAGCTGCTCAGGATGCTCTCAATACAACTCCTGCAGAATATGATGAGGATGGGGGTGGGAGATGGACTTATTATTAGGCATAATATACTTTCTGGAACCCCCATAAAAACATGTCTGCCAAATGCTAACATGAGGAAAATGATTCTGCTTTATTTCTCTTTAAATCTAGCTTACGCAGTACCTGTGCACTGTACAGCAGCTTCAATATCAATGCTATCCTTGAGCTTCATGGTATTTAGCCAGAGTTGAAATATGTCAAGTTGTGACAGCAAAAGCCTTAGGTCTCCACACATAACAATGTCCAAGTGGTTTCTGTTTTTTTGTGGGTATGTGATTCACTGTACTGAAGCCTCTTTCAATGAGGTTTGGAGGATGGGAATGCAACGAAAAGCAACTTAGCTCTTCAGCAAAGATCAGGAACCTTTTTATGACTGTGTAGCCACATACCACAAAAGCTGACATTTTTGAAAAGCACTTTTTGCTTCTTCATCATTCCGAATTTCGATCATTTCTTCTTGCAAATTCTATTCCTGTTGTTCCACCTTGCAAAGAGAAGAAGAATAGCCCTTAACTCAGCAGTGGAGTTATCGGGGCACCATCTTTTTGACGGTGTTTCCGTAGCAAGGTATTCTTGTTTTTACGAGGCCAAGTTGCCAGCTTGGCGCTCAACCCGACTTGGATTCGAACTCGGGAACCTTCGCTCCGGAGTCCGGAGCTGATATTATTGCATCACCAAGCGGGACACCTTGCAAAGAAATAGGTTAATTAATCAGTCTGGAATTTCCAAATCTTTCGAAATTCTTGATTTGATTCTGAAAATCATCCTTCAGTGACTGCAGGTATAAGCAGTACTCGTGCAAATCACTGTCTGTGAAAGAGAGTGCCATACTTTCCATGCAGGGAAACTGTGAGAACATTCTTCTCCCAATAATTTGCTTATATATTTCCAATTTTCTGATGAAAGTGGACACTGTACTTTTTGCCCGGATTAAATCGAAATTCTCACCCCGCAGTTTCATATTTAGGATGTTCATTTTGTTATACAGATCAGCTAGGTATGACACATCTCCACTTCGAAGTTCAATCTTGTTTCCCAAGCTCTTGTTGACTTTGAGCAAAAATTTAACCAGTGTCAAGAAGATCAAATAAACATTTTAAACAGCAGCCAAAACACTTCAGTGTGAAGAAGGCAGGCGTTCAAACTCTTCATCGTTATCTTGACATAACAAGCAAAATGCTCTGCTTTTTAATGGACAAACTTTAATTTTGTTGTTAGCATATATTACAAGAGTCATGCTTGAAAAGAGTTGCTGGCCGAGGTTTTTGGCTGTGAGATGTTGACAATGAATGATGACACAATGGATGCAAACAAATTTGGAATTTCTTTTTCCATAAATGCCACTAAACCAGCATGGTGACCTGTCATATATCTGTTGCACAAGAAATCATGTTCCTAATCCACCGACGTCTACTACAAACCTACTAACTCCCACAGCTACCTAGACTATTCCTCCTCCCACCCTGTCTCCTGCAAAAATGCTATCCCTTTCTCTCAATTCCTCCGCCTCCGCCGCAACTGCTCTCAGGATGAGGCCTTTCATTCTAGGACAAAGGAGATGTCTTCCTTTTTTAAAGAAAGGGGCTTCCCTTCGTCCACTATCAACTCTGCCCTCCATTGCGTCTCCCGTATTTCACGCACCTCTGCCCTCACCCCATCCCCCCGCCAGCCCACCAGGGATAGAGTCCCCCGGTCCTCACCTATCACCCTACCAGCCTACAGATCCAATGTATAATCCTCCGTAACTTCTGCCACCTCCTACGTGATCTCACCACCAGCCACATCTTCCCCTCCCCCCCACTCTCGGCTTTCCGCAGGGATCGCTCCCTACACGACTCCCTTGTCCATTCATCCCCCCCATCCCTCCCCGCCGACCTCCCTCCGGGCACTCATCCCTGCAAACGGAAGAAGTGCTACACCTGCCCCCACACTTCTTCCCTCACCACCATCCCAGGCCCCAGACAGTCCTTTCAGGTGAGGCACCACTTCACCTGCGAGTCAACTGGGGTGATATACTGTATCCGGTGCTCCCGATGTGGCCATTTATACATTGGGGAGACCCGCCGCAGACTGGGAGACCATTTCGCCGAACACCGGCGCTCAGTCCTCCAGCAGTGGCGGGATCTCCCTGTGGCCACACACTTCAATTCCACAGACCACTCCCACTCCGACATGTCTGTCCATGGCCTCCTCTACCGTCAAGGTGAGGCCGCGAGCAGGTTGATGGAGATCTCCCGCCTGGGTAGCCTCCTACCTGCCGGCATAAACATCCAACTCACAGACCTCCGTTGATACCCCTGCCCCCCCTCTTACCCCCATCCCTATCTATTATTTCAGTCTGGTTCTCTTTCTCTCTCTTTTTTCCCCCCTCACTATAATCTCCCCCCAGCCCTACCTTTCTTTCTCTTTTATTTCCCATAATTCTCCACCTTCCCCCTAGCCCATTTCCCTCCAGCCTATCACTTCCTAGCTCTCTACTTTATCCCTCCCCCCACTTCTTATCCCCCCTTGACCATCCCATGTTACCTCACTCCTGATGAAGGGTTTCGGCCCGAAACGTCGTCACTACCTCCTCCCATAGATGCTGTCTGGCCTGCTGAGTTCTGCCAGCGTTTTGTGTTTTTATATGTTCCTAATCAGAATACTTTTATCCTCAATATATATTTTGAGCTCGTCCTAGATTGATTCTCCATTGATATTTGTTTTTAATCTTTTACAAAAGAGAAGCTCTTCGTAAACTTTTAATTTTTGATAAAACTTACATATGCCATTAGCAATGCTTCATTGTCTCGTACAGTTGACTCATCCATTTGTATCCCAAATTCTGATTTTGTAGCTATGTGTATAGTTGATACTCAATGTCTTCACTCATTTCATCAATACGATGAGCAACAGTTAATACTCAGAGGAATTGATTTTAAAACACTGGTATCCATTTTGCAAACAGTTGTGAGCACTTCTGATATGGCAGGCAATATTAATCTTTCACCAATTGCATGAGATTTTCCACACTTTGCTATCATTTTGGAAAAGTTATCAGAAGCAATGAGTCCACTATCAAGGTCATATTTAGCCTACTAGGCAAATGACTCAAGTGTGCAATGCTTTTCTTTTTTTGTAATTTATTTTTATTGAAGTTCATCATCAAACAAACATTTCCATAAGATGTACTTCAGACATTGTACATATATATCGTATAATCACATACATCACAAATCTCCACAAAGTATTTATCTGGAGTATACACTTATAGAAAAGAGTGGAAAGAAAAAACAAGCAAAAGGAAAGAACTATGTACAAGTAGGGAGTGATCTTTTTTTTACAACATGTTCATTGATTTGTGAGAATAAAATCAGGCCTATGAGGCATTATGTAGTTAAACCATTTTTCCCCTGTATGAATCAAATTGTTCCAGCTTATGGTTAACAGATGCTGTTATCTTCTCCATTTTGTAAATGTCCATTGTAATTTCCATCCATGCATTTAAAGTTGGGCTCTCCTGTGATAACCATTTCCTAGTAAGAGTCTTTTTACCAGCCACCAACAGTATATTCATTAAATATTTATCTCTTTTCAACCATTCTTGAGGTATATATCCTAAATATATGGTCTTATATATACTCTCTAAGGGTATTTCACATTTAAAGCTGTCTTGTAGGGCATTGTGTATCCCCCCTCCAATAGTTTTTGATAACGGGGCATTCCCAGAAAATATGATAATGGTTTCCATTTTGATTTCCACAATTTCTCCAGCAAACAGGGAAGTTACTATCATAATGGGATTTCTGAGAGGGTGTAATAAAATACCTTATCAAGTTTTTCCATCCAAACTCCCTCCATTTCTGTGAACTGGTAAAGAGTGCAATGCTTTTCAAATGCTTCTTTCCGTAGTTTCTGTTTCTTAGCGTGATTAGAATTCAAGTCTTCACCACATTCAGACTCACAGGGATCACGCCATATGTAGTCATCATTGGTTAACGAGGGTAAATCAAAATAAAAAAATTAACACAAACTGGGGATGCCTATCCGGTGCTGACAACTACAGTGCCTTGACACAGATGGAACGCTGGCAACGGCATGCAAAGGAAGGGCAAAATGAAAATGAAGATGATCACAACGGTGAAAATTACGTTGACAAGGATTCAGATTGGAATCTGAATGTTAGTTGGGATAGCGTCTCATAACCCCAAAGATGGTTCAAAATCGCACATATAAAGCCGAGGTTACTTTAAACACCTCAGGAGGAATCCTCGGAGTCGTCAGGTTCACTGATCGGTTCAATGTCACTGTTTGGTTCCGGCCAGTGCTGTATTGTAGCACGACCTGTTTTCCGTAGATCTGTAGAGGGAGTTGAGAGGGCGTAAGTGACTTGCCAACTGTTAAATTGCATGAACTCATTCCAAGGGGAACTGCTGGGCATCCAAGTTGCTAATTTAAGCATCCCCAATAATGTCTGTTTGGCTGGTGAGGTTGGATGAGATTGCCGAGTTTCAGACACTTTGTGACGACGAGTGCCCTCCGCCTGCAGAGCTGAAGCTCTTCCTGTGTTCCAGTGCCTCGTCCTTTTTTTTTGGAAGCGCCTGCTCCAACAGCCAGTCAGGTCTCGTGCCTCAAGTTAGGATGCCACTTACCACCCCACCCAAGAATCTTGAACACCCCCTGATAACTTCTACTTCCCCTAACACTCCCTTAGGATATGTGACCACCCCTTTGAGAGGCGTTACTGCCCCTGGTGGGAATCACTACTCTAGCTACTTGTGCGAGAATATCCCATATCAACAGTTTATTTTTTTTAAATAGCTAATTTTTATTGCAACACCAACAAATTACATTCAATACAACCAGTTGCCGATTACATTTTGACTGTTTAACCCAGCCACACCCAACCCTCATCCTCACCCCCCTCCACCCCCTCTCTTCCCCCCTCACCCCTCTCCCCTCCGCCAACCAACTGAATAGTAGTGCATACACAGACAGCGCATTCCTATTTTAACAGAAGATCTTTTAAGTTAGATGTCAAACTTGTCCACATTAAGACTGTGTTTGGTCGTGCATCATTTACTCTTGCTGATGATCATTCCAGCCAAGAAATGTCCAAAAAGCTCCAAAGCCAGTGAGTACTTGAAATATCATGAGGAGGTTTCCAACGCTGGACTACAATGTTCTTAGCTGCAGTCAGGCCTGCCAGCCAGATTTTGTGTGTTTTTCCCATAAGGCAAAGGTGGGGGTCATCATTTAGAAAATGTACAGTGGGGTCCATTGGTAATTGTACTCCCATTAGTTCTGTAAGAGTACTGATAACCTTCCCCCACAAACCAAAAACCCCTGGACATTCCCATACAACATGTATAAAAGAGCCTACAGTTCCGTGGGGGCAAAATGAGCAATATGGGTCAGGAACCAGTCCCATTTGATGTCCAGTTCTCAGTGTTAGATATGCTCTATGACAAAATTTCAAGTGTATACACCGATGATTTGGGTTTTTCGAAGCA
Organism: Hemitrygon akajei; assembly: GCF_048418815.1. Lineage (NCBI taxonomy): Eukaryota > Metazoa > Chordata > Chondrichthyes > Myliobatiformes > Dasyatidae > Hemitrygon > Hemitrygon akajei. Next base: position 191,535,002 of record NC_133124.1, on the reverse strand, counting down.
CCAGCAGCATTATCCCAAATCGCATCACAGTCTAAGTCTTGTCCCAATTCAGATACGTCCCTATCCCAGGCTTTCATTCCTGATGTGGGCATATATTTCTGGGAGTTTAATTTATCATAGGTATATGACACTATCTGTCTTGGAGCACTCTGTATCCAACAAAATGGGATGGTCCTTTAAATCTGACCCCCAGGGAACCCCGTAGGCCTTACAAGCTGATCTTACTCTAAAGTAGAAGAAAAGAGAGTGATTATCAATATTATATCGAGATACCAGTTCTTGAAAGCTAAGGATAATACTTGCCCCATTAATATCTTGAAGAGTAGTAATACCCTCATCCTCCCAAGTTCTGTTAGTGAATGGTTTTTCCCAGATAGAAACTGATTATTGTTCCATAATGGAGATGATTTGCACCATACGTTTTTAAATTTTAGGCATTTTTCTGCTGCTCTAAACACTTGTAGCATATGGGTTAAATTTGGACCATAATACAAATCACATTTTTGGTAGACATACCTATAAGTGTTCAAACCTTACTGGTGCTATTAGCTCTTGTTCTATATTTTTCCATGACGAAACTTTATCCTCCTCCATCCAATAGCTAAGACTTTTTAATACAAAGGCCCAGTGATACAGTTTAAAATTTGGACATGCCAATTCCCCCATCCAACTTTTTGAATTGTAGAGCTGACCACTTTATATTGAGTCATTTACCATTCCAAACATAGCATCATAGTAAGGACCAGATCAACAGTTTCTGAGATACTCAAACCACCCTGTCTGACACCAACAATCATTCCATGGTCAAGGTCATTTGTTCCCCATTCTGATGTTTGGTCTGAACAAGTTAACCTCTTTCTCATGCCTGCATGCTTTTATGCATTGAGTTGCTGCCACGTGATTGGCTGATTAGATGTTTGCGTTAATGAGAAGGTGTACGGGAGCAGCTATTAAAGTGGCCACTGAGTGTATAAGGAGAGTCGCAGCTGTGCAGCTACCACAGCAGTTTCTTCATTGTGGCAGAGATCCTGGTTCAATCCCGATCTCGGCTCACTCCCACATCCCAAAAACGTTTAGGCTGTTAGAGTAATTGGCTGTTTTAAATTGTCCTCAGTGTGTCGGTGAGGGGTGTAATCAATGGGAAGGTTGTTTAATGCAGGATTAGTATAAAAGGATTTGTGATGGTCTGCATAGACACTGTGGATTGAACGGCCTGTTTCTGTGCTGTCCATCTCTCTGTGAAACACTGTGGGATCTTCTCCAGTCTGTCCAAACAAATGCAGACACTCTTCCCTATTCTAGAAATGCTCAAAACCCTTCACATCCATCCTCAAATAGAGAGACATAAGGTGTAACGTTTCAGTCCTGATTCAGAGCCGCGTCAAAGTTGCGCTGCCCAAAGCCCCGGAGTTCCTCTACCTCTCTCTTCTCCCATTAGGTCTCTTGAAAGCCTGTCTTTTTGGCCATGCCCACAGAACATTGGGAGGAATGGTAGATAGGAATTATTCTGACTGGAGGTCCATAACTAGTGGTGTTCCATCAGGGACCTGTACGAGGACCTCTGCTGTTTATGATATACTGTATACAAATGACCTGGATGAAAATGTAGATGGGTGGGTTAATAAGTTTGTAGGCGACAGTGGCATTGAGGATATAAATTAGTGCAAGTATATTGTAGGCAGAGAAATAGCAAATGGAACTTATCTAGCCACATATGGAATCAAATGCAAAAGAACAGTACACCATTAGCAGTGTTGAGATATGGAGAGATCTCCGGATGCAAGTCCAAAGCTGCCTGGTGGTAAAGAAAATGTATGGTATGCTTACTTTTATTGGTCCATGGCAATATGTTCAAGAGCCAGGAAGTTGTGTCACAACTTTATAAAACTCTGGTCAAGTCACATTTGAGTGCTGCATTCAATTCTAGTTGCCCCATTATAGGAAGGATGGAAAGGCCTTGGAGAAGATTCAGAAAAGGTTTACCAGGAACCTGCCTGGATTAGAGGGCTTCTGTTTTGAGCAGAAGGTGGACACACTTGGGTTGTTTACTCCACAGTGACAGAAGCTGAGGTTATCAGATTATGAGAGGCTTAGACAGAGTAGACGGCAGTATCTTTATACTCGGATAGGAATGTCTAATACTAGAGGGCAAGCATTTATGATGAGAGGAAGTTCAAAGTACATTAATGATACATTAATGATCTGGATGTTGGGGTGGAAAATTGGATTAGTAAGTATGCAGATGATACTAAGGTAGGTGGCGTTGTAGATAATGAAATAGGTTTTCAAAGCTTGCAGAGAGATTTAGGCCAGTTAGAAGAGTGGGCTGAACGATGGCAGATGGAGTTTAATGCTGATAAGTGTGAGGTGCTACATTTTGGTAGGAATAATCCAAATAGGACATACATGGTAAATGGTAGGGCATTGAAGAATGCAGTAGAACAGAGTGATCTAAGAATAATGGTGTATAGTTCCCTGAAGGTGGAATCTCATGTGGATAGGGTGGTGAAGAAAGCTTTTGGTATGTTGGCCTTTATAAATCAGAGCATTGAGTATAGGAGTTGGGATGTAATGTTAAATTTGTACAAGGCATTGGTAAGGCTGAATTTGGAGTATTGTGTACAGTTCTGGTCACCGAATTATAGGAAAGATGTCAACAAAATAGAGAGAGTACAGAGAAGATTTACTAGAATGTTACCTGGGTTTCAGCACCTAAGTTACAGGGAAAGGTTGAACAAGTTAGGTCTTTATTCATTGGAGCGTAGAAGGTTGAGGGGGGACTTGATAGAGGTATTTAAAATTATGAGGGGGATAGATAGAGTTGACGTGGATAGGCTTTTTCCATTGAGAGTAGGGGAGATTCAAACAAGAGAACATGAATTGAGAGTTTGGGGGCAAAAGTTTGGTAACACGAGGGGGAATTTCTTTACTCAGAGAGTGGTAGCTGTGTGGAACGAGCTTCCAGTTGAAGTGGTAGAGGCAGGTTCAGTATTGTCATTTAAAGTAAAATTGGATAGGTATATGGACAGGAAAGGAATGGAGGGTTATGAGCAGAGTGCGGGTCAGTGGGACTAGGTGAGAGTAAGCATTCGGCACGGACTAGAAGGGCCGAGATGGCCTGTTTCCGTGCTGTAATTGTTATATGGTTATATGGTTAAAGGAGATGTGGGGGGGTAAGTGATACTACAGGCAAGTATGACTGAAGTGTTTACGAAGCTCTTGGTATGCAGAAAATGGAGGGATATGGACATTGTGTAGGCAGGAGAGATTTGTTTAGTAGTTGTTTGATTACCAGTTTAATTAGTTTGACACAACATTATGGGCTGTAGGACCTGTTAATGTGCCATGCTCTTCTATGTTCCAGTTGACAGTAGATTCAGAATTTCTGTATTGCAAGGCTATTGTCAGACATACAAACAACCTGACCTGTCCATCGTTGTCACCTGAGCATAACTAGAACTTCAGTGCTGGGATGTTGGTCTGGGAGAGGATGTAGATATTGGTTCATTTATTCTTCCAATGGATTTGAACATTTTGGTGCGATCTCTCCAGCAGGAGGTAGTCCAGGTCTCAGAAACCTCCATGAGGAGAACATCATTGCCTGTATGGTAGAGCCTGCACCTGAGGAACTGGGGTATCCTATTGACCTGCTCCTGCTCCTTATCTTTCATAAGAATATAAGAATCCAGTAGGACTGGGTCATCTGATCTTCGAGACTGCTTCACCATTCATTGAGATCAGGGCTCATCCTCTGCCTCAGTTCCATTTCGCAACACCACCTTCATATCCTTTCATTCCCCTAAGAACAAAAAAAAATCCATCAACCTCCATTTTGAATGAATCCCGCGAGCAGTCCGCCAAATCCCTCAGGTGTGGCCATTCCCAGAGGATCAGCAGCATCTGCCAGCCTCCATGGCCAATTCAGGGTAACCTAAGGACAAGGCTGCTGATGTGTTGGTTTCACTCACTGTGTTGCCACAGAGTGGCTGCTTATCGTCATTATGTCCACAGATGGTTTGCAGCACTCTTTGTGTGAGTGAATCCAAGTAGCTGGTCAAACACCTATTAATGAAGACAGGAACCCTTTGATAACAGTACTTCAAAGTGCAATATGTGCCTTGTGTGCAGAGTTTATCAGCTCCTGGGCGTTTACTGAAAAGATCATCCTTCAACATTAGGGATGATTGTCACTTCTCCCTGCTGGAATCAGAATCAGAAACAGGTTTATAATCACTGACATGTCACGAAGTTGCTGGTTTGTGTCAGAAATACAATGCAAGACATAAAAATTACTCTGAGCTACAAAACTACATAGTGGAAAAGAACAAATACTGAGGTAATGTTCATGGGCTGTTCAATCTAACCTTTCATCCATATGCCTCTAAAATGTCTCAGACACCACACCTGGCAGCACGTTCCACGTGCCCTCCACTTTGTGTAAAATGTCTCAGACACCACACCTGGCAGCACGTTCCACGCACCCTCCACTTTGTGTAAAAAAACTGTAACGGCCTTGCTGCCAGTTTAGTCTCACACGCTGCTGCCCAACTGACAAGGGCAGTGAATCTAAAGGGCATTACTTGCCATGAAGGGAGGAATAATTATTTGGCCCCTTAGTGCCCAAGGGACATTCTACAGAGAGCAATTGTAAAATAGGTGTTTCATCCAGCAATAAAGACCAATTCAAGGGAAAGACATGAGTTGTTTTTGACCACGGAGATATTACAGCAAGGATTCGCCCTGTCAATACAAATAATGTCAAATGCCAAAGATAAGTATCTTTGATCTCCTTATCAGCAGGGGAGGAACCTGGCCTAATTTAACATGATTATTTATAATCTCCATGGAACGCAGGCTATTCCTCTGTGTCTTGTGCTCTGATTTATTACACTGCTGTTCCACAAACTCTTGTCAGAGTCAGGTCTCCTACACAGGAAGAGCCCAGTGCTGATCTGAGAAGACGTGGAGCCCAGCCCTCGTAATAACGCTAAAAGTTTCATGTCCTAATAACAGCTTATTTATCCTTAATGGATGTTTGTTATTCAGGAATTGATAAGTGCCTTTGAGCGATGCACGTCAAGGTTGTGACCTTGCTCTTTCATAAAAATGCCTGCTGCATTCTCAGTGAATTTTAATGCGTTGTCAGATTGAAGTGAAGCATATGAAATAGCACCGCTAAATATCCAGTGAATTTCTCCGGCTTAGCTAATGGCCTGCCAGTCAAACCTCCCTTCTGAGCCTTGTGCTCTCTCTCTCTTTCCCAGAGACATCTCTGGAGATTTGGATAAAAACACAAAATGCCGGCAGAACTCAGCAGGCCAGACAGCATCTATGGGAGGAGGTAGTGACGACGTTTTGGGCCGAAACCCTTCATCAGGAGTGAAGTAACATGGGATGGTCAAGGGGGGATAAGAAGTGGGGGGAGGGATAAAGTAGAGAGCTGGGAAGTGATAGGCTGGAGGGAAATGGGCTAGGGGGAAGGTGGAGAATTATGGGAAATAATTATGGGAAATAAAAGAGAAAGAAAGGTAGGGCTGGGGGGAGATTATAGTGAGGGGGGAAAAAGAGAGAGAAAGAGAACCAGACTGAAATAATAGATAGGGATGGGGTTGGGGGGGGGCAGGGGTATCAACAGAGGTCTGTGAGTTGGATGTTCATGCCGGCAGGTAGGAGGCTACCCAGGCGGGAGATAGAGTATTGCTCCATCGACCTGCGCGTGGCCTCATCTTGACAGTAGAGGAAGCCATGGACAGACATTTTCATTCCGGCAGGTAGGAGGCTACCCAGGCGGGAGATAGAGTATTGCTCCATCGACCTGCGCGTGGCCTCATCTTGACAGTAGAGGAAGCCATGGACAGACATTTTCATTCCGGCAGGTAGGAGGCTACCCAGGCGGGAGATAGAGTATTGCTCCATCGACCTGCGCGTGGCCTCATCTTGACAGTAGAGGAAGCCATGGACAGACATTTTCATTCCGGCAGGTAGGAGGCTACCCAGGCGGGAGATAAGGTATTGCTCCATCGACCTGCACCCGACATGTCTGTCCATGGCCTCCTCTACCGTCAAGATGAGGCCGCGCGCAGGTCGATGGAGCAATACCTTATCTCCCGCCTGGGTAGCCTCCTTCCTGCCGGCATGAACATCCAACTCACAGACCTCTGTTGATACCCCTGCCCCCCCCCCCCTTACTCCCATCCCTATCTATTATTTTAGTCTGGTTCTCTTTCTCTTTTTCCCCCCTCACTATAATCTCCCCCCCAGCCCTACCTTTCTTTCTCTTTTATTTCCCATAATTCTCCACCTTCCCCCTAGCCCATTTCCCTCCAGCCTATCACTTCCCAGCTCTCTACTTTACCCCTCCCCCCACTTCTTATCCCCCCCTCGACCATCCCATGTTACTTCACTCCTGATGAAAGGTTTTGGCCCGAAACGTCGTCACTACCTCCTCCCATAGATGCTGTCTGGCCTGCTGAGTTCTGCCAGCATTTTCTGTTTTTATTTATTTCCAGCATCTGCAGATTCAGTCGTGTTGCCTCTGGAGATTTGGAATCTCATTCCTCCCTGTTTTGGATACGGAGAGAGGCGCTCTTCCCCAGACACAAAGAAGCCCAGGCCTCCTTGCCACTGGTTCCCTGCTGACCAGTTGTCTCCCCTCGCTCCCTCATAGCCACTCCACGCTACCTTCTGATGTGGGAAATGCGGCCTACAATTGCTGCTCTACAAGCTCCCGCGGACTGCGGGTGAACTAAAGGTGTGGCCGGGACACCGGGACACCAAACTCCTGATCACTTTTCAGATTCACATTCAGATTTGCTTATCACATGCTCATCGAAACATACAGTGAAATGCATCTTTTGCATCTAACAAACAACACAGCCAAAGATGAACCGGGGCCAGCCCACAGGCATCGCCACACATTCTGGTGCCAATGTAACACGCCCAGCAACACAGAACACAACAAGCAATAAAGCAAGAACAGAGGAACAAGTCCCGTACCCCTCTCTCCCTCCCAAGCACAGATACATTCCTCTAACCCCAGGGCAAGCCATCTCCTCCAGCGTCCGGCCTGCAGCAGACACATGGATTCACAGACACTAGGCCCAAACCTCCCAGCAGATTAACAAACTCGGGGCTTCAGCCACTGGGCCTCATCTGCTGACCTCCAGTTGACCTTTGGGTTCCAATCCAGACCTTCGAGCTTTGATCTTTTGTATCAACCCAGGACTCACAGATAATGACGAAAGAGGACCCTGGATGAGAGCCCGAACTACAGGCCTCGAAAGCCGGGCTTTCCAGTGATGGGACTCCAAAAACTAGACCTCAAACTCTGGTCTCACCAAAGACAGGACTCCGAACATCCTTATTGGCATCCAACCATACCCTCGCTGCTGGCCTTTGAACACAGAGCAGAAGCTTAGACTCTGGTCTGTCCTCTGCTTCCCCCATATCCCTGTTCTAAACTATCTAACTGGATCCAGAAACATCCCTACCAACAAGAGTCAGTCACACCATTCACGTTAAGGTTGTTATAGATGTGGACAAGCTCCCACTACCTATTAAACGCTCCCAATGGCGTGCACCTCAAATAGGCTCTGACAACCAAGTCCATTTCCTGGCCTTCACGTGTGGCTTAGCTGCTAAGTCCAGCGGAACCATTTCTACTGACAGGAGAAGGGGCAAAGGCAGGTCACTGGCACCTTAAAGCCAGTCACTTCGGGCAGATGGGGCTCATCAGCCACGGATGGCAACTCATGTAGGAGAAGGAAAGCTCTGATCTCAAACTTCCACTGCCTTACGGCTGTACCCACTCACAGGGGAGCTCCAGGAGTAAATACAGAGCTGGAGTCCGTAAGGCAGTCCTACGTTGAGTTCAATGCTGACTGGCAACTTCTGCAATGCTGCTGGTACCATTGCGTGGGGAGGGAGGGGCTTGCTACATGGCGACAGCTCGCTCTCCATTGCGTTCTGCCCAGGACTGCGTTTCTAGACAGCTAGGACGCAACCTCCATGGTCGACCCTGACTGATGGAGGCTTCACTCACTCACTCACCTGAATGACATCAAGGGCTCTAAGGAGAACGCGGGAGAATGGAGTAATAAGTCGGGAATCATGCCGCAGACTCAATGGGCCAGATGGCCTAGTTCTGTTCCTATGTCTTACGGTTTTATGGTCTTATTTAATATTTTAAATTGGAGACAGTCACCCTCCCAGCTCTTCGTCCCTCCAGTTGCTCTGCACTGCTGAAAGTTGTCGGTCTTCCTCAGAGACATGTTGGCAAGCCCTTTCACGGTACTCACCTCGCTCTGATCCCCAGGCACCAGAACTCTCCCCACAGTCAGTAACCCCGTCCAGAAACTCCTCAGTCCATTCCAGGTCACCACCAAAGCTATCACTGAGTCACAGAGATACGACACAGGCCTTTCGGCCCACCATTGCAATTCCATCCAATGCGGCTCTCTAGGTCCAAAGTAACACACATTGGAAAGGAGAATGTAACAAGGGTCAGGGGAAGGGGGAAGATGCAGGAACTAAAAATCACAGAGGTTTTCATATGCAGATCTTTGAAGGGTAATTGAAAAAGCTGTTTAAAAAATCACACAGAATCCATACTTTTGTGGGTAGGTTTAAAAACTGGTTCGAAACTATAAGAGATTTTACAGGACAAACGTTTCCACTTCAGAGGAACAGAGTTAAGTAACCAGCAGAAGTATCAGACGGGACCGGATGGCTTTGTCTGCATGTGGAAAGTTGTCCTGATTTGGAATTTATCACTGAAAAAGGAGTGGAAACAAACTTGATAACTTTCATTAGTCCAGGCAATAACTCTTCAAGAGGGTTCCATGGAAAGAACAGGGAGATGTAGAGGGCAAAGGCCTACTGGATAGTGCTTCAGTGAACTGAGTGTCCACGTTCTGTGCCATACAATACTAGAGGCACAGAGAGAGAGAGAAACAACACAGGAATAGACCCTTCTGCCCACTGAGTCTATGCTGACTATCAGCGACCCATTTACTCTAATCCTATATTAATCCCAATTGTTTTGCTATCCTCACATTCCCATTGACAAAGCTCTTTACTTCATCCCTCCCCCACCTCCTGGTTTTACCTATCACCTTAAGAACATAAGAACATAAGAAATAGGAGCAGGAGTTGGCCATCCGGCCCGTCGAGCCTGCTCTGTCATTCAATAAGATCATGGCTGATCTGGCCATGGACTCATCTCCACCTACCTGCCTTTTCCCCATAACCCATAAAAACATAAGAAATAAGAACCTTGTGGTTCTTCCTCCCCTCCCTCCACTTTCTTACTCTAACTCCTCATCTTTTTTTCACCAGTCCTGATGAAGGGTCTCAGCCCGAAACATCAACTATAGGTGCTTCCTGGCTGCTGATTTCCTCCAGCAATTTGTGTGTGTGTTGTTCCCATTGACACCCTCCCACCCCCTAGATTCTACCACTTATCCACATGTTAGGGGCAATTTCCAGACAATTTACCGACCAATTTGCATGTCTTTAGGAAACTGGAATACTTCTGGGGGGGGGGGAGGGCAGGATCCTACAGGGTCTGAGGGAGAACGTGCAAACTCCACACAGACAGCAGCAGAGGTCAGGTTTGAACCTGGGTCTCTGGTTCTGTGAGACCCCTGTAGTGTTATAGTACTGGCCCCCGACCATGTGCCAGCAGAGTGGAATCTGTGTTCCTTGCCCAACTCTCACTGACTACATCAGTTTATAGAGGGCAGGTAATTGAAAAAAAACCTTTCCATAACCCTATTCATATCCTGAGGATGGCCTGAAATAATCTGAAGCATCTTTAAACTGAAATCACTATTTTAAAATGTGGGTATGGAGTCCAGTAGTGCATATCAAGATCCCAAAGTCAGCAAAGCTGGAATAACCAAAATAAGATTTACACAACACACACAAAATGCTGGTGGAACACAGCAGGCCAGGCAGTGTCTATAAGAACCCTGCTGTGTTCCACCAGCATTTTCTGTGTGTTGTTTGAATTTCCAGCATCTGCAGATTTCCTCGTGTTTGCAAAATAAGATTTACGTTTAGTTTTATTGAAGATTGAAGATTATCTTTATTTGTGTTACGTACCCCGTAACTGGATCACTTACCAGCAAAGATAGAGAGGTCCGCTGAAGTCTGATGGTACCACTTTTAAACGTTTTTATTTATAAAGGGGCACAAAAGTAAGGTTAATACAAACATTTAGATAACATACGTCGTCAATACTCAATCTAAAGCGCAGGTATAGTAATAATCAATCAGAAATAAGCTCTATCGTTGTCTAGGGGATAATATTTTGTCCATTGGAAATATAAAAGTCATTCAGAAGTCTGCAGGCTTCAGCCTTTTGGGAACCGCTGGGTTTCCCGTGTTGGAGAGAGAGAGAGAGAGAGAGAGAGAGAGATTGGTGAGAAAAGGAACACTTGCCCGGGTCTTTATGAAGCAAAGCCGTGGAATCAGGGGAGCAGGCTTCCCTGTTGTTAGTTAAAAGCGGTTTTCCGTGATTCCAGCCACAGACTCCAGATTCGGAATCTAACGCACGCGGCTTCCTTCAAAATGGCTTCCCACTACGACGGGATCGCCATCGTGTCTCCTTGGTGCATCTGAAGGGATCGTCCCCCCCAGACCCTCCTTTATACTTCCTCACGGGATCGCAGGTGTCAATCAGGTTGCAGGTGTCAATCTCTCTCTCAACCAGCCCACTTTGCCCGAGGGCTTTACACGTGGTCTTCATGAGACAATAGTCAATGTCGCCTTATTCTGCATCCCGGTGGAACGCGGTATTCAGCACGTCGCTCTCTCTCTCCCATTTCCTGTGTCTATTCAGCACGTCTCTCTCTCTCTTGGGTCATTGACCTCCCCCCCCCCCCTTCACTAGGGCTCTTGCGATTCTCACAAAGGAGGAGGCTGGGATCATAACACCTCCCCTCTTAAACGTTTTTTACCAGTGGTTAAAAACAGTGGTACAGAGTCTTACAGGATTTTTGAATCTAACACAATACACAAGCTTTTCTTTTTACAGAGTACTACTGTTATACATTCAAGTCAGTATCTAAACAGTTAACAATTACAGTGTCCCTTTCTTTAATATCTTAACATCGCGTACCGTACTAAAATCTTGTAGCATCAGACTTCAATTCAATAACCACCTAATTATTTATTTTTTTTCTTTAGCAACAAAACTAAGGGGGTGTGATCTTAGCTTAGGTGCATCTACAAAAGTTTATGCGAATACTAATCGTTTCGGTTGTTTCACTTCACCGGCAGGTCTCCAAAGGGGCTGTCTTTATTATTCACAGGCTTTGGCGCAAACCCGTACAACCTGCTTTGCTGTTTAAAAATGGCATCCCCATTAACCGTCGCCTCTTTTCCGGTGAGTCCCTCCGTGGGGAACTTGAGTAACTTGGCATGGTGAACTCCCGCCCGTCTCGTTCATTGGGGTCATTTTATCAACACCCCTTAGACCATTTCCACCCAATTCTTTAATTTTACCCAGGTGGCTAGCCCTTTTGTCAGGACCCTTCAGGCTATTGGTTTTTAATTCGAACTCTTCGTTCAAGTAGACTTTCGAATGTGGCCTCTTCATACCCCACCCTGGCATAACAACAGTGTGGGGGGCCCCGCTATCTCCCGGCTCACTCTGTGAGCGAGCTGCCAGGTTTAAGATTTCTTCCTTCGATTTGGGAACTACAGACTTTCCGTTTCCTTCAATAACAATCCTTACCCCCCCATGGTCGAGTTCCACTTTAAGGTTCACCACCCCTTCATGTACAAACACCTGGGAACCCTCCCTTCCCCCAATGACCAGGGTTAACCCTGTCTTCACTAAACCCAGTCCATCTGACCCACAGGGACTGCATTCCTTTTCAACTGAATCAAATACCTCAGACTTTTTCTGAGCTCCATTACTAGGTTCAGTACCACGTGCATCCACATCTTGGACACACTCAAATGGGACATCTGCCTCTTCCAGGCTTTCAATACCCGTACCCTTTTCAAATTCTAAATTCCCCTGATCCTCCCAGTTCCTCTCTGGGCAACTCCCTTCCAGAGTAAACTCAACCCCGCGGGCTGAAATAACCTCGTCTGCCAACCCAGCATACCTCTCCAAGGTAATGGCATCCTTTTCATCTAGGACTGCCTTCATCTCATTATCGGGAACACCTTGATAACTCTCAACTTCTTCAAACAGGGCTGCCATCCCCGACAGATCATCCATGTCCAACTCTGGACCTTTTAACAGCTTTTTCCATTTCTCATCTTTATTTCCTACCTCTAGGACCTTTCTCTTCGCTAAGGGCAGATCTAGCTCCTCTCCCTTAACCCCTTTCACTTTACTACTCTTCGGTTTACCACCCTCAGAACCCTTGTGGTTACAGGGTCGGTAGGACCGTCTCGGCCAAATCAATACTGGCCAGATTTAAACTGCTCGCTTTCTCAGCTGCCTTTCTCGACAGGCTGTGAATGCTCACGCCTGTGGTACAGACTGGAGATGCGAGGGGCGGGGCTGCAATCCTCACAGGCTGTTTGGGCCATGTCATCCTTGTCCAAACCTGCCGCCCGGCTAAATCATTTCCGAGGAGGACGTCCGCATCAGTTCTCGGGAATTCTGATGGCACCCCTATTTCGACTGGTCCAGATACCAGCTCACAATCCATAATTACCTGATGTAGGGGCACCATTTCTATTCTTGTACCTATCCCCTTCACGGTGACTATTCCCCTTCTCCGACCGAAATCTAGTATCTCACGGCGGATCAACGACAGCTCTGCCCCGGTGTCTCGCCAGATTCGGACGGGAATGGGTGGGTCTCCCCCCCTTCACAGACACGGTTCCGGGAGACAGCCAAGTCTCTGACCCTTCTCGTACTCTGTCTACCCGGGGCTCTCTCGTCGATTTACTGATTACCACGGCACACCCGATAGTGACCGCTGCTCTCCCTTTTTCTGGCTCCTTTCTCGGAGCAAAGCACCTAGAGACAATATGTCCTCCCTTCCCACAATTGAAACAGGTCAAGCCCGGAAATCTCGGGCCACCTGGCCTTTCCCCCTCAACCTTACCACTAGCTCCCGGTGGGACCTCTGCCTCAGCCGGCAGACTTTCCCTACCGTTCCGACGGTCTCTCGGGTAACCTTTTGGCGAGGAAAACTTTATCCTGTGGGTTAGGGCATATTCATCTGCGAACCTAGCAATTTCTGAGATGGACTTATTCGCCTTCTCATTCAAATACATCCGGATCTCCTCCGGAACACACCCTTTTAATTCCTCAATCAGAAATAACTCCCTGATACGCCCATAATCCCCGTCCACCTGTTCCGCGGTGCACCAACGGTCCAAGAGCACACCCTTTTCATAGGCTAGCTCGGTATACGTTTGATTCCACCCTTTCCGTAAATTTCTGAACCTTTGTCTATAAGCTTCAGGTACTAGCTCGTATCTCCGGAGAATGGCCTCCTTTACTTTGGCATAATTCTCCGCTTCCCCTTCCTCGACGGCCAATGCCGCATATGCTCGTTGTGCCTTCCCCTTTAACACACTTTGTAACAACGCCACCCACTGCTCTTTGGGCCACTTTTGATTTACTGCCACCTTTTCAAAAAGCAAGAAATAACTATCAACATCCGACTCTTCGAATGGAGGTACTACCCTCAACTCCCGACTAACATTAAACCTCTCGTCACAATCTAACCCTAGATCTCTTCGTTCTTTCTTTAACTTCTCCATCTCCAAGTCATGTTCCCTCTGTTCTCGTTTCTCCTCATACTCTCTTTGCTTGTCAGCTCGTTCCCTCTCATTCTCGGCTCATTCCCTCTCTTTTTCAGCTCGTTCCCTCTCTTTCTCGGCTACTTCTAGCTCTTTTAGCTGAATTTCATGCTGTCTTTGCTTTTCAGCTTGGTCCTGCTCTTTTTCCACCTCTAACGCCTTTAGTTGGAGCTCCTGGTCCCGTTTCACCTCTAACTCCTTTATGTGGAACGCCTGCTCCCTTTCTCTCTCAGCCCGTTCTTTCTCTCTCTCAGCCGCTTCCAGCTGCTTTATTTTAAATTCATGTTCCAACCTTAATTTCTCCAACTCTAGCTGATCCATCCCACTAGCTGGCACTTTTTCAGGGATATTTTCCAATACCTCAGCTTCGAACACATTCTTCCCAATGTAATACTGAGTTATGGCCACTCGCACCTCCTGCTTTTTCATGGATGACCTCACTTCTGTGAGGTCCAATCCCTTCGCTAAATTTAACAAGTCTGATTTGGTGGCCGCCTCTAGCGCCTCCACAGTCGGGTTTTTCATAAATTCATCCACGTCCATCTTTGCTGGTTTCCCGTCTGGCTACCCGCGTACCAGATCCAAATTTTTTTTTTGACTTACAAACCCAATTCACTGCCCTCCCAATTTGGTTTCAAATCCCGGTCAAGCCCCCACATTGTTACGTATCCCGTAACTGGATCACTTACCAGCAAAGATAGAGAGGTCCGCTGAAGTCTGATGGTACCATTTTAAAATGTTTTTATCTATAAAGGGGCACAAAAGTAAGGTTAATACAAACATTTAGATAACATATGTCGTCAATACTCAATCTAAAGCACAGGTATAGTAATAATCAATCAGAAATAAGCTCTATCGTTGTCTAGGGGATAATATTTTGTCCATTGGAAATATAAAAGTCATTCAGAAGTCTGCAGGCTTCAGCCTTTTGGGAACTGCTGGGTTTCCCGTGTTGGAGAGAGAGAGAGAGAGAGAGAGAGAGAGAGAGAGAGAGAGAGAGAGAGAGAGAGAGTAGAGAGAGAGAGAGGAGAGAGAGAGAGAGAGAGAGAGAGGAGAGAGATTGATGAGAAAAGGAACACTTGCCCGGGTCTTTACGAAGCAAAGCCGTGGAATCAGGGGAGCAGGCTTCCCTGTTGTTAGTTAAAAGCGGTTTTCCGTGATTCCAGCCACAGACTCCAGATTCGGAATCTAACGCACGCGGCTTCCTTCAAAATGGCTTCCCGCTACGATGGGATCGCTATCGTGTCTCCTTGGTGCGTCCAAAGGGGTCGTCCCCCCCCAGACCCTCCTTTATACTTCCTCACGGGGATCGCAGGTGTCAATCAGGTTGCAGGTGTCAATCTCTCTCTCAACCAGCCCACTTTGCCCGAGGGCTTTACACGTGGTCTCCATGAGCCAATAGTCAATGTCGCCTTATTCTGCATCCCGGTGGAATGCGGTATTCAGCACGTCGCTCTCTCTCTCCCATTTCCTGTGTCTATTCAGCACGTCTCTCTCTTCTCTTGGGTCATTGACCCCCCCCTTCACTAGGGCTCTTGCAATTCTCATAAAGGAGGGGGCTGGGATCATAACATTTGTCACATGTACATTGAAGCATCCAAACCTAGGGTGAAATGTGTCGATTGTATCAAACCTAATCAGTGAGGATTGTGCAGGGGACAGCCCACAGTGTCACCACCTTTCCAGCATATCTTTTTCACGGGTCACTAACCCTAACAAAAAGTCTTTGGAATGTGGGAGGAAACTGGAGCACCTAAGGGAAAGCCCGGTCACGGGAGAGAACGTATAAACTCCTTACAGAGAGTAGCGGGATTTGAATCCCGATCAGTGTTCGCTAACTCTGTAATGGCGTTATGCTACATCCACTATGCTACGGGCCACCTCTCCTACCATAAGACCTAGGGGCTGAATTAAGTCATTTGGCCCACTGGGTTTGCTCTGTAAAAGATAAATAATTACTTTTAGTGTAACTCCCCCTTCTGAACTTCAGAGTGCTGTCATGGGATCCTGGGAGGGCCCCCGTTCAACATCCAAAAAGCTTCCCAGCAAAGGGTTAACACAGCTAGGAGAGAGGGTTTGAGAGCTCAGGAAACCAAGTGGAAAAGTATCGTTTGTAACTGAGAACATTTTTCCAAATCTCATCTCATCCCAGTTCTGAACTTAAAGCAAGTTCCTCTGGTATCTTGCCACAGGTCAAAGGCAATATTTCCAGCTCGCAGCTAAAGGCAGCGTGAGCGTTTGGGGCAGGTTCCCAGTCTACTGCTGCTGGCTGTAAGCTACAGACTCCGTTGAGTCAGTCACCAGAAACCGCTCGTCGAAGGTGCCAGCTCATTCATTACTGAGCATGTGGCTGTGGTCCTGCATCACCCTGTCTCCATGTGTGACCGCGGAGGGACGAGCCTCCACTCCCTGGAGTCCCTTCCTCCTTCCTATACTCGTTATCTGATCTCTCGCAGCAGTGACTTCCCCTTTAGTTTTTAAATATCTCTCATGAGCCTCTCCATACTTTGCATTCCTTAAACCTTCTGCAGAAAGGTAGCCAGGGCTGGAATGATCCCGGGATGTTATCAGTGGAGTCAGCATTCCCTTCTGCTTCACCATCGAGATCTCCCGCTCGCTCTGCAAGCAGGATTGTGTGCTAATTTAGCTCACAGTCTTGTGCAGCTTTCATTGGCTTCAGTCCAGATGAAGTCTCAGTAAAGCTGGGCGAGCAGAGCCCATGATCAGGAGTCATTGTGACCGTGGTGAAATATTTCCTCTCCCCTTTTACACCACCACACACTCAAAATGGCCCTGGGGCTCTTCACCGACTGTGACCTTCAACGGCAACTAATACTGACGTAGCAAACCCGTGTTCTGTGTCCAGGAGCACCAACGGCAAAGGTGAGGCAGTAGGGCAATTGAACTACAGCCACCGTGGTGAGTTTTCAGGAATGACACAATAGGAAGGAATTCCTGACTCCTAATAGTGAGGCACTGAAGAGTCTCGGCCCAACCCGCTCACTGTTTATTTCCCTCCATAGATGCTGCCTGACCTGCTGAATTCCTCCAGCATTTTATGTGTCTTGTTCAAGATTATTAGCATCTGCAGGATCTCCTGTGTCTCCCTGGAATCATTACGTGCTCCACTCAGCGGAAGTGTCAGCTCGTTCATTACCAGGCCTGTGGCTGAGGCCGTCCATCACCCTGCCTCCAAATGTGACCGTCAGCTGAGAGGTCTCTGGGCCTCGGCTTCATGTGTCACCACAACAACCCCGAACTCAATGTCAGCAAGACCACAGAATTGATTGTGGAAGAGGAAATCAGGAGTCCTCATTCCGGAGTCAGCAGTGGAAAAGGCGAGCAGTTTCAAGTTCCTGAGCATCAAAAAACTGGGAGGATCTCTCATGGGCCCAACACTTTGATTGAATCACAAAGAAAGCACACCAGCAGCTCCACTTCAAATTCAAAATTCAAAATCAAGTACATATAAGTCACCATATACAACTCTGAGATGTGCTTTCTTGTGGGCATTCACAGTAAGTCCAAGAAACACGATGGAATCAATGGAAGACTGCACCCAACAGGGTGCTCAAACCATCACCGTGCAAAAGACAACAAACTGTGAAAATACAGAAGAAAAATAATAATACTAAATAAATAAGCAATAAATATCGATGACACAAGACGAAGAGGTCTTGAAAGTGAGTCCATTGTTTGTGGGAGCATTTCAACGATGGACGAGTGAAGTTGAGTGAAGTTATCCCCAGAAGTTCAACAGCCCGATGGTTGAGGGGTAGTAACTGTTCCTGAAACTGGTGGTGTGGATCCTGAGGCTCCTGTAGCTTCTCCCTGATGGCAGCAGTGAGAAGAGAAATAGGATCCCTTTCCTGTGACAGTGCTCTGTGTAGTTGCTCTCAATGATGGGGGATTGAGAGAGTTTTTACCCATGATGGGCTGGATTTTCCACTCAAGGGCACCAGCATTTCCATACAAGGCCTTGGTGCAATCAGTCAGTACTCTCTCCACCACACATCTGTAGAAGTTTGTCAGAGTTTTATGCCGAATCTTCTCAAACTCCTAAGGAAGTAGAGGCATTGCCGTTGGCCAAATTCATCAGGAGTTTGAGGAATTTATGTGTCACCAAGGACTTTTGCAAATTCCTGCAGGTGTGTGCTGGAGAGAATTCGGACCGGTTGCATCACCACTCGATATGGAGGTTTCAATGCACAGGATCGCAGGAGACTGCAGAGGGTCATCAACCCAACCAGTTCCATCGCGGGCACAACTCTCCCCACTGTTATTTATCTTCTGCACCACTTACTTATCTTTGTAAATTACAGTAAATGTCTGTCTTTCATTGCACTGCCGCAACAAAACGGGAAATTTTACGATGTGTGTCAGTGATAATGAACCTGAGTCTGATTCGGAGGCATTGTGGCACAGGAGGAGGCCATTCAGCCCATTGTACCATGCCAGCCAACATGGACATTGGGTTAAGCCCCTTTCCCAGCACTCAGTCTTTATCCCTGTAAAGACGCATCCGGGCACTATGAAGGAGGAAGTGCAGGGTCTCCATTTCTACTGTCCCCTTCAGAGAGTGAGCAGCAGCCCCCACCTCTTCAGTTGGAATCGTCTTCCTTCAAAGTTCAAATGGTCAAAGTGAATTTATTATTAAAGTACGTATTTCATACTATATGAAATTCATTTTCTTTCAGATATTTATGAGAATAAAATCAATATAATAGATTTTACAAAAACTATACATAAACAAACAACCAAAGTGCAAAAGAAGACAAACGGTTCAAGCACAAAAATAAAACTGAGAATTTAAGTTGTAAAAAGGGCCATAGGTCACAGAACCAGTTCAAGTCGTGGTGACTGAATTTATCCGTGCAGTTCAAAGGTTTCAAAGTTTCAAAGGTACATTTAATGTCAGAGAAATGTATCTAATATACATCCTGAAATGCTTTTTCTTGATAACCATCCACAAAAACAGAAGAGCGCCCCCAAAGAATGAACAACAGTTAAATATTAGAACCCAAAGTCCCCCCCCCAGCTCCCCTCCCTCCCGCGTGTATGGGCGTCAAGCAACAATTCCCCCCCACCACTGGCAAAAAAAAACTCGGCACCCGCCACCGAGCACTCAAGCGTGAGCAAAGCAACGGGAAAGACACAGACTTGCAGTAACACAAAGACTACTCGTTCACCCGGCA